>NW_010228077.1:0-14938 GCF_000690775.1 Eurypyga helias
AATAATTATTATTATTTTAAAAAGCATTGCATTTTAAGGCTTATATTTCAAGGACTTCTCTGCAAGGGAATCCAATTCCTTTGTTCCCAGAGCTTAGTTAAAAGACTAAATCACTCTTTAAACTATACCTTTCTCAAAGGAGAGGACTATAAAATAGCCTTTTAAACATAAGCTGACCTTCAAATAACTTACAGGATCATGACCTACAGGAACAAAAACAGCTGTCTAGAACTAGTCAGTAATGAACAATTTCTCATTAAATCACCTTTAATGAAATCTGAGAATTAAATGGAGAATAAAATTTTCTATAGGTCTCAGCAGTACTGTGGTAATTAGTGTAACTTTTTAATCTTTATGGTCTTTGTACTAGGTCTTAAATACACAATTGACCTGAGCTGAAAATTACTGGTGAATGGGAGAACCTTAGGAGGGAATAATATATATGCTTACTCTGTTCTTACTCTTCCTCAGCTTTCAGCATATGGCTACTGTTCAAGATAAGATCCTCAATAGAGACACACTTTATTTGTGGACATCTGGACAGCTGTTCGGATGCCTATCAGCGCTGTCCAGGATGCAGTCATTAAGATAGTGAATAGCACTATGAATACAATTAACTTTATTAAACTGTCAGGTTGAGAGTTTATGATCTTCATGCTTAGGTCTTCTGAATTATTCTATTATTATATTTAGCCTACTGAGCTATTACATTATACCTTATCATAAGCATCATCAGCTTGAGCAATGATTCTGAATTATAACTCACTATATATTTTTATTCCTTCACTCTGATTTTCTATTCTGTTTGATGTCTTAATTCCACATAGTATCTCACCTTTTATGATAATCATCAGAATATACAACTCCATTCATAAGCTTAAATTCTTCTCAAACTAGAATAGTCAAACAATTCACATAAAGGATAATGTAACATTGTGCTGATGATGGAAAATACTGAGATATATGTGTGAATAATCTTTCTGTGAATAATTTCATAGAATCTTTTAGGTTGGAAAAGGCTTTTAAGATCAAGTCCAACCATTAACCTAACAGTACTAATACCATCACTAAACCATGCCCCTAATCACCACATCTACACGTCTTTTAAATACCTCCAGGGATGGTGACCCAACCACTCTCCTGGGCAGCATGTTCCGATGCCTGACAACCCTTTGGGAGAAGAAAGTTTTACTAATATCCAATCTAAACCTCTCCTGGCACAACTTGAGGCCATTTCCTCTTGTTCTATTGCTTGTCTCTTGGGAGAACAGATCAACACCCACCTCTCTGCACCCTCCTTTCAGGGAGTTGTAGAGAGCGGTAAGGTCTCCCCTGAGGGAACAACACCAGTTCCCAAGCTGCTTCTCACTGGACGTGCGCTCCAGACCTTTCACCAGCTCCATTGTCCTTCTCTGGACACGCTCCAGCACCTCAGTGTCTTTCTTGGAGTGAGGGGCCCAAAACTGAACACAGGATTCGAGGTGTGGCCTCACCAGTGCCGGTTGCAGGGGGACAATCAATTCCTTAGCCCTGCTGTCCACACTGTTCCTGATACAAGCCGGGATTCTGTTGGCCTCTTGGCCACCTGGACACACTGTCTTCTCATATTCAGCCAGCTGTCAACCAACACCCCCAGGTCCTTTTCTGCCAGGCAGCTTTCCAGCCACTCATTCCCAGGCCTGTAGCATTGCAGGGGGTTGTTGTGGCGCAAGTGCAGGACCCAGCAATTGACCTTGTTGAGCCTCCTACAGTTAGCCTCTGCCCATCAATCCAGCCTGTCCAGCATAATATGACTGGTGTCTTTTTTGTCACGTCCAGCTTAATATGACTGGTGTCTTTTTTGTCACATAATGACATCTTAAGTGTCTTCATTGAAATCTTCACTAGGTGACCTTACCCAGCAGAACTGTCCCATTTACCAATGTTCTGCATGCACAGGGGGAACTTTCTGAAAGTGAAAACAATCTAGTCAGTGCTGAGAGGACATCCTATTAGGAATTGGCTCAAAACCAGGAAGCAAACAATAAAAAATGGGTTGATGTGTCTGTGGTTAATGTATTTTAGTGTTATGAAAAGGAGACCTCCAGCCCTGCCGTTGCCTCCCCTGCCCTTGTGGATGAGTAGCCATCCACAGCTCCTGTTGCAGTTGCACAAATGAGAAATTTGATATCTTACGCTGAAGCAAACCCTGTTTATACTATGTTAGAGCAAGTCCCACAGGGAGAATAAACTGTTTGACTAAAGAATGCTTTATTTCTAATGCTTTCTGTCATTTCAGAATTTTCTATACAAACAATGAAGATTATCTAACTAGTCATTAATTAAAAACACAAGGACTTGTATTTTTTTGCTTCACAACTGGAGAACTTCACATTTGTTGTAGAAATTATATCTATTCTTATCTAAAACATACATCCAGTCCATGACAATTCATCCACTGAGAATTTATTTCATGGGTCATAAAGACACTCTATGTAGTCAAATTGATTATGCAGCATCTGAACATTTGAAGCTCTCCGTGGGGAAAATTGATTTTTTAGTGTTTAACTAATCAACATTTACCCGCTCACCATAAATTTAAATTCTTTCAGTAAACAATAAAAGGTGTTGGTTAGTAGCAGCAGCTTAATTGGAAATAGACTAAGAAAACTGAATTTCACTTCATATGGATAGTCTCCAAATCATGTAAAAGGTAATAACTTTTAATGTCTTACCTGCAGCTGCTCTGTGATTAAATGCGAAACAATATTGAATGCAGCCTGTATTTAGTTATCAATTTCATAACAATTTCTCCCATTTCCTTCTTTTTAAGGAGTTTCTCTTAAAAAGCAGAAAGAAAGGTCCTAAGATTTTATGTTACGCATAACCAACACTGGACATCAAACTTGTGGAAAGTATTTTGCCCTTGATGAGGGTTGAAATCCACAATGAGTGGAGAGTGGAGTGCCTTCAGCATCTTTAGACAATCTCTTTCATTCTGGGTTTAGACCGGTCAAAGGATTGATCTGGAAGCACAAGTCTAAGGTTGCAATAAATTTTTGTATGTGAGAGTGGCTTCATGGTATTTTGCTGCTGGGAGTTAAACCACGACAGTCATAAATCAAAAAGGCTTTTTGTGGAGGGGTGTTGGGTGGGGCACAATAGACTTGCAGGGGTGTCCTTCAAAGCATACTTAAGAAGTGGAAGTAAATGCCAAAAGAAAGGAACAACAAGATGAGAGCATCATGAAGGGCTACTTGGTGGAGCTAGCTGGTGGCATCCCTGGAGGGACTGTGTCCCACAGAGGACTCATGCCAGAGTATGGAAAACAAGGAAGGAAGGAACAGAGGAATAAAAGGGTAAGAAACAAGGGCAGCAGGATGAAACTACTATGCACCAATCCCAACCTCCCGCACCTCCTTTGCCTCACCAGTGGGTCTGAGTCTAGCCTGTGGTGATGACAAGAGGCTAATCAAGTGTTTATGTTAATTAACAATAAATTAAGTTAAATACCCCAGGTTGACTCTGTTTTGCCTGTGACAGTATTTCTAATGGTATGGAGAGAGACATGGTTTGTACTAGGATATTAAAAATTTGGCACATGGAATCATTTCCCAATTGCGCTAGCAATTAATTTAATGTGGAGCTGGGAGTTTCAGAAGTGCTTACTACCCTGCAGTTTCTTTCCCTTCCTACCTCTATAAATCTGACTCCCTACTACTGCACAGCAACAGAGCACCAGGATATGAACCAGAGTGGTGGAAAGCGTATAGGGATGAATGCTCTAACTCCAGCTTACACAATTTCATCTGCTGTTGCTCAGAGATATTTATATACATCTGACAACAGAAATATTAATACAACTAGTAAATGATAAGTCATGTATAAGAAGTTAAAAAATATTTCTCCTCTGAACTGTTTTTAAATGCCTGAAAGTGTCTCTGAAAATGAGGATTATGGGGAATGTAAATGCATATTACAGCAACCGTTTAGCTACCTGTTGACTGCATTCTTTGGATGGACATGCTTTGCTTACAAAGCCTGGGTTATGAACTTAACCAGTGTTGCAAAAGGACATGATTCCTGCTTTAATGTTTCCCCTGTCCATTTCTAAAAGTAAAATAAATTCTTAATTTAATGTTCTCACAGGAGGGACGAAGACTATCCCATTGGAATTTTTGTGCTCAGATTATGGCGGGTGGGGGGGGAGAGGAGAAGGAGATTTCTAGGACATATTAAAATATTATTTGAAGATGAAGTGTGAATTTAAAAATAAAAAAAAACTATTCATAGTCTCTGGACTCAACAGAATATACAATTAATTTTAGGTTTGTACTACATTACAAAAATAAATGTCAAAATAATTTTACTCCATAGCTACCCCCACAACTGGTGATGTTTCAATTTGTTTCCAAGAATGAAGAGACCTTCAGGTTTTGCTCTTTGGATTACCTCTTCAAACATCTTTCTGTCACCCTCCCCTCATTTATTTTCTTTGGATGATTCTGATTGGCAAACTATAGAGATAGTTTCCCAAATGGACTATTAGGCAATGACTTGATAGCTTGGTTAATAAAAAGCTAGAAAATTTCTCTTTAGGATTCTTTTTTGCTAATCTCAGTAATGAAAACAACTAAAATTATGTTCTTTATCCACTTTACAACAAAATTGGAAGGTTTCTGTTCTCATGATTTGCCACAGAACAATGTGTGCATACTGATGTATGTATAGATATGGTAACATAACACATATATGAAAACTGTAGGAATGTTATGATTAAAATACATAAAAACCCAATATCTACATTTATATTTTTGTAGACATTAAAGGCTTAATCTAAACATTATTAAAAAGCCACTAAGAATCAAGCCTTTATTAAAGCAGGTCTGTAAGAAAACAACTTTCCCACCCTTTGAAGTATTATTTTTCGTAATGAAATAGAGTGGTTTTCACTGGTGACCCAAGAAAAGATGTGTTATTGAGACAATTATCTGGGATCAGTGATCATCCAGGTTTAAGCCATTTACCTCATTTAGCACTGCAAAACTCAAATGAGACCTGGGCCTACTGTGGTCCTGGACATTTCCCTGGGGTGACTGCTGGCAGAGGGTAACTCTCCTTACTGCTGAAAAGAAATTTAACCTTCCCAGTTCTGATGTGAGGTTCCTTCCCGAAAGCACGTGGGTAACCTTAATTAGACACTGCAAAGTTTTGGCTTCTACTAGATTACAGTTACGATGGAAATAATCCAACCAACCAACCAAAAAAAACCACCAAACCCCAAACCACAATCTCTCCAAAACCAAGCCAGCAAAAAACAAACAAACAAACAGAAATTAAAATAAAAGAAACAAACAAACAAAACCACCAAAAAATCCCTACTGCTTTGAACATTTTCTAGTTGTTTTCTTGGGAAAAATCCTGGACCAAGGGATTTAGGACACAGAAGGAAAAAGAATGAGAGTTTGTTTAAGCAGTAGGACAAAACAGTCCAGATTATATCATACAAAGTGTCATCCCTAAGAGGTGTAGGGTACTTTTTAGAGATATGATTTTAATCTAAACTGTAGCTCTTCAGACCTGGTAATGACTGCAGCTTTCTGTAGATCTCATAAGTCTTTTTGAAGTAGGGTTATGGGAAGTATGTTTTGGAAGTGACTGTTAACTCTCTTCTTAGGAAATCTCTGGAACTGGTCTGCAAAGGGAACTCTGCAGGTGTATACCGTTTCTGTTTGTATTAATTTCCTTCTTTCAGATTACGTCAAGAAATACAGATTTTTCTCTATAAGCAAATCTTTCTCTAGTGACTTTTTACACAAAGCCTATATAAAGATGCAGGCTTGAGGCAGTTTATCCTAAGACAACACCCAAACAAAACTAACAGGCTAATGTAACCTACAGCCTGATTTACACTGATATTAAGAGTATACCTAAAAATATCCATACTCTGTGCAGTACATTAAGAAAACTCTTGATTCTGCACAAGTAACGTGTACAGTAAGAGGCTCAACAAGATTTTAAAAGTATAAATGAAACACTTGAGGCTGGGCAGGGATATTAATAAGGACAGCTATCTAGCAATAAAACAAGGGAAGTGTACACATGATCAGTTCCTCTGCTTTTGGAATGTGAAGGGGTTTGTCACGTTGTGACTTTTGGACTTTTGCTTCTGGCTTTTGCATTCTCTTCAGGCACCATGATGAACAGGATGCTTTATAATCTACAGAAGATATGTTATATAGAACTTCTTGATACAAACTTATTGTAAAGTTGTCAGAGATGTCAAGGGTCTGAGTTAAATTGACCAAAAATATCCATGTAAATAATGTTTTTTGGTACCAAGACTTAAAGAGCATACTGTTCATCACCAAGTGCAAAACTTCATCTATGCTCAAAGTAAAAACAAAGATAGAAATGTTCTGGAGTAAGGGATCACCCTTATCAACCTGCTCTTTTAGGATTCTTCTTTCATGATGAACAAAATCACCTTGTGTCATTCTCACATGAAAAGCCAGAAAGAAGTCCAAATCTATCAAAACAGACATCTTGGCTCAATGCACTAGTAACAAGAGAGACAGTATGATATCCAGATAGTTTGCTCTAAGCCCACCTTGTGCTGGATGTAGAATATAAATTTTAATTGTCTGATCTTGTAACTGTTAACAGGGTAGATACTGTGCAAGAATTATCAAGAATAATAACATTAACTCTGAGTAGGAACTGACTATAAGCCGTACTTCCCTTACCCATTTCTGTGTTATTGATTGCATGATTATATATTTGAAGAAAGAAGTTTGGCTATGTTATTGCACAAACTTCTTACATTCTGGAAAAGAAAAAATAGTTGAGAACCTAAAAGGATATTCAAAAAATGTTAATGAATGGCTGAACACCAAATTCTGAGAAGGTAGAAGTTCTGCTAGTGGCCAGGGACAGGCAGACCTGACAGCTGACTTCAGGATGTTTAAAAAAAATAAAGTATTTAATCTATGAAAGTAAATGGAAGTAATAGTGGCTTAATCCTCACTCTGCACCCTTCCAGTTTTGATAAATGTGTCCTACTAATTTCCTTTTATAACACATTAGTTCATAGTTTATGGCACATAAATGTCATCAGCTGTGCAGTTGCTTTTTTTTGTTGCTGTTGTTAGTGTAATACAAGCATTATTTGTAACTTATGACAGAATTAAGAATAACTTGCTTTCATATGGAACTAGAAGAAGGATGTTTGAAATATTAATCTATCCAAATAATATATAACACTGATCATAGTAATCTTGAAAAATAGAATGTAAAAATAATAAATAATATTTGCAACATAAATAGAAGATAACAAAGCTCCTTAACTCCTTAAACATAATTATTAATGTCTCAAGATGCATACATATTCTATATGTGTTTGGGTGTATAGAACCTGACTTTATGATTAATTATTACAATGATATTATTGCAAAACTTGGTTATGAATATGCTAAAAAGATCTAATTGTTCATACTTAATGAACAGTCAGATTTTTGAAAGAAGTGACTTCTAATGGGCTCTATTTTGCAAAATTGCCAGATGTCACCATCATGATTAAATACATCTGACTAAGCTAGACTTAGCCAGCAATAGCAACACAAGAATTTATCAAGTTTCCTTGCCAAGTCACTCATAACCTTGTCAAGACCATTAAAATTCAATAAATAAATACCAGTGGAAATCTCCAAAAATATACCATTAATAAACAAGACAGAAGACCACCTTGGACAAAGAAGTGCACATTGTAAAAAGTTTGGTTGGTGGTTTTGGTTTTTTTTTCACATGGTCATGGCCATCTCTTATGTGTATTGTATAGACATAAAGCCATGCTCTGGCAGAGATGCCATGGTACCTTCAAGAAATACCAAAAGGGAGAACTTAAGCTTGTGTAACTCCTTAAAGAAGGTAATGACAACCTTCCAGCCCTCCAGCTAGCTGTAAATAGCCTAACTCAGATACCTGTACCTCATTTGTTCTTATGATAACATACCTAACCAGAAGTCTCTTTCTAGGCACTCCAAAATCATGTGGGATCTGTAGCCTCACCCAAGACTACAGAATAATAAGGCCTACAATTACACTGCAATATAGCATCTAGTATTAGAAAAGTGAGCACATTATGTTGGTCTCACTCTCTACCCCGGCTCTTTCAGGTCTATTAGACATACTTTTTAGAAAGAAAACTTCTGAAAGTGCGTTCATTTTAAAGTGAGATAGTTTGAGGATCAGGAAGAGAGAACCGAATCTGCATATGTATGACATAGACTTGAATCCCTAAGCAGAGAATAACAGCAGAGGGAATATTATTACATTTATGTTTGTTTGACATTAGCAGATATTATTTTTACTGCTACAGAAAAGTTCTGAATTTTGTATATGCACCCCTACTAGTGTAACCCATGAAGTGAAGCCCAACACTGATTGCTAATCAAATCATCCCTGGCATAGACATTTAGAGTAGACAATACTAGACGTCATAAAACTGTGGCACTGAGATAACTAACTAAACTGAGAGTAGCAAACCTATTGAGTTTCAAGATATCTGTAGATACAGATTTTGAAAGGCTGTTGTTTTAATCCCTAATAATTGTTTTAGTTTAAATTTCAGTGAGTAGTCCAATTTCTTCAGTAGCATAATCAATATGGGTATTATTTTGGTTATATATTTTCCATAACCTTATTGCTCTTTTAAAGAATTATATGTGCATCATATGTGTTTAATATCATTAAAAAAGCCCAGCTAATTTATTTGCAAAATAGTCATTATGAGACCATCAAGAGAGACTCTAAAGGTATGCTCAGAAAACTATATCGAAAATCACAAAAATCTTTCCATTTGTCCTTCAATATATTTATGCCACAGATAGTTTTTTCTCAGTGTTGTCAGGAATATCTACAGTGCCAGTTTTTATAAATAAGTATAATCAGGAGCAGGATATATTCTGAGGAATAAAAATATTTATTAATATAATAATTGCATACACTTTATTTTTTGTATTTGTTAATGAAATGCAAATTGTTCAATTTCATACTGGTGGCTATTCTTCCTATAAATATTCCATCTTTCTTTCCTCAAACTGTCTATCCTGGTGATTCTTTCTTTCATCTAGGTTTCTCTATAATATTCCAGGACTACTTTGACTTTATCATCTGTTTCTTCCCAACACAGAACTTGAGGACACATGGAAGAAACAGAGATATTCAAGAGGGGTAAAAAGTGGGCAGGATCATATAAACTGATGTGTTCAGTGTTAATATCAGCTTGAAAATCTTGTGATTTTCAGGTTAAGGCACTCATTACATTTAAAATGAACTTTTTGCTTTTCCTAATCCCTTCAGCTTTTGTATTACACCAGTACAGATTTCCTTGTGAGCCATAATAGCTTATATTTCATGCATTGCAATAACCAATCCCTAGCACTAAAGGAAAATCTTTTGGGAAATATTTTGCCCATCAGGAAGACAGCAGATGGCACTACAGCCACTTCTCCAAAAGTGATCACTACAGAAGATGTAGTCTAGAAAGTGACAATCTCATTTCACCACTGTTATTTTACAGACAGTAATCAAACAGCATCAATTGTGCTAAAACTCAGCCCTGGTTTCAGAAGACGGTATCTCAGTAACGCTGAGCCATGTCAAACAAAACTCTGGAAAAATGCATACACATGTGAACTATTGAAGGCCATTCAGGTCAACTAGGAGAAACCTGCTTCTTTCAAACAGAAATCTTTTATAATTTTAAATAAAATAAATGGGGTATGTGTGTGTGTGTGTATAGGTATCAGTCAGTGGAGCCTGTTATTTTTTATACATTTATCTCTCTTTGGAAGACTTGGAGGGAAAAGCTTGTCAAAGGAATGGCAGTTTGATCCACCTTTCCTTGCAGAATGATCCTAATTTGCTGATTATGTCCTTACCCAATGCTAAAATTTACAGGATATCGATTGTTCCTTTCTGTTATGTGTGAACAACCCACAATCCCAAACTTCATTACTATTTCTGTCAGTGCATTGAGGAAAGAATTTGCCTTTTTTTTCATGCAGTCATCTAGTGACAGACATCATAAAAAATGGGACAGAATTCTGCCAGAAAGAGTCACTGCCCTGAACCAACATTTCTGCCGATGAGGAACATTTCATCTCAATGATCTTAAGTGTCTTTTCCAACCTAAATGATTCTAAGATGAAAAAGGCAGTACAACAGAAGCTATTCTTTGCCATTCTTTAATTTTCTCCTGTCCAAACCAAGCTTCCTCAGGTCTTTTTGAAATCACATCATAAATATTAACGTCTGAACTACAGTGCTTACTGTTTCTTTCACCATCATCTCTTCTAAGTCTTTTTGATTCTTTCCTTAAAGCTATGTCAAAAACAAGTACATTATTCCAAGACAAAACTCAAAATAAGGTCTTAACTATGAATCCATATGCAGACCTCATATCACAGCGGTTACTGCAACTGCCTTTTCTCTGGCAAAATCCACTCTGTACCATCAGACCTATTCAAAATGTTCAGAGATGGCATTGTTCTGCTTTGAGTTCACAGCTTTTATGTTGTTGTTTTCATGGAGAATATTGTTACGAAAAGCCATCCCTGGCAGTAGAGATTGGAGCAATAATTTAGTGACGTGGTGAAAAATAAAGAGAAAGACATACTAGTGGTGAGTGGGAAGTATAGGGTAACAAAGAAAAATATCCTTGTACTTAGCAGTATCTTAAATTAGAATTAATAGTTCACCTTTGTTACTTGCAGGCTCAGGTTTCTCTTTCAAGAACTGAGCATACAAAACACACGTAATATAATTCATTTGAGCAGCAACTCTGTTGGCTAATCAACAGAGTCAACTGATGCTTTCTCATGACTACACATCAAAAAGACACCTATAACTGCATAAAGTGTATGTAACATTGTAACATTCTTACTTGATAATGTGACCTGTGTTTCACTTCTGTGAATATTAGTGCCTGGCGTCTCCTTTGCAGAATAATTCCCTGTTCTGACTGACACACTCTGCTCAGGCTGGTGTCTGCAGGAAAAAATGCAGGAGCTGTGGCTTGAATTGAAGGTCCAGGGTCAGGATGTTACAGGATCAGGCACACTGTCTCCGGTAACCTAACCAAAACGGTTGGTTAGGTTAGTTTGCAGCAATCAAGGATGACTAAGATACTACAGCTATAAGGGAAGATAACTCTATTTTCCCTGTTTTCATTCAGCACTTGGTGAAAATCCTGAGAATTTGGTTCTCCTCAAACTATAAGTACCCTTTCTGGGAAAAATTAGCTAATTTGCAACTAGAATCACAAGCGGATTGTAGTGAGCATTTTTGTGTGTTCCAGTCTGGTTTTAACCGATTAAGTCAGTTTTCCAAACTTGTTCAAGTAATTTAGAACATGCTGACAGTGCCAAGCTGGTTCTCCAGTCTCATTCCAGCCTCTCTGAGAAACACAGTGAAATAATCTGGAAACCAGCCACACTTCCCCAGCTGAGAGTGCTGCTTGGATTTGACAACTTTCAGTTTGTGGAAAAATGATCAAAACTGTTTCCTGGCTGTTCCTGTGAAATTGTGAACAGGCTCACAGTGACCTCCAAGTTTGGTCTAAACTCTACCAGGCTGAGAACCACATGACTGTGGCTGAAAACAGCGGTGAAAGTAGCAGATTTGCAATGAACATCAATTTAGCACTATGTAACAGATAATCTAGTTCAAACTTTGGATTTTAAAGAAAAAATATTTTTCCTGAAATTATTTAAATTTAGTTTTATATTTGATTTTAATGTCAGTTTAATAGAGTCAGATATTATAGAAATAACATGTAATTAGCATACACATGTTTTCAAAATAAAGTTCAAAGAAAGATCTCCCAAAATACTATCTGACTCATGTTGGACATGTAATGCTTTGAGATAAGGAAGAGACATCTTTCCAGTCATCTCATCTACTTCAAACTTTGCTTTTGTAGCATACAGGGAACTACAGAGTGCCCAAAAGCTTAAGTAAATCTCTAAATTTGTTTGAATATGCAGAAGTAGTTAAATTTCTACTGAAAAATTGCACCCCTCCTCATTCTTATGAGTCATCAAATTAACACATGAACAGATTTTTGTCTGTGTACAGGCATGTTCATGTGCATACATATATACACATATATATCTGCATACATGTTTATATACATATACCACTTATTTTACCTCCTGCCATGTTTTTACCACATGGGAAAATATATATCAATAACAAGGGAACAGGAGATTGTGGGTCCAAGTGCAGTTTTGCCCTAAGTAGTGGTACTTATGTGAACTCCACATTGATACTTTCAGAGAAGAACTATGAAAAGTCATTTAAATGAACAAAAGTGCCTGGACAAATTGGGGCAAAATGGTGTCCTATTTTATGTGTGAAAATAAATGTAGTTAAAAACAAGATGAACACTTGCCTTGAAAATCTCATGTTTACAACTCTATCCTGGAGTGAGGTTGTTCGGATTCAAACACCAGCAAACAGATCTTGCCTAGATTTTTTACATGATTTTTTTTTCTCCTTTTAAAAGGCTTCTACATATACTCACAGTTCATTGGCTTGTTGATGAGTCTGGATGTAGGAGGATAAAATTATTAAAGTGTTAGTTTTCTGACTTTAATTTTCCAAATGCATGTAGTTAAGTCCCTTGAGTGAAATAAACACGTTGATGGAAGAAATAGATAAAATCTTCAACCTTTTTCTCTGTTAATTCTACATGCTCTTGAGCTCAAACAGCTTTCCATTTCTCAAGCAAAACTTACACAAGATGATTTACAATTTATCTAAACATGTTGAGTGATAGCAATGATTTATTTGTAATACACAAAGAAGTTATTGTCATTCTGTGATTCTAACAGATTGAGCCATCAGAGCAGCACTGATGTATGTCTGCCATAAACCAGACAGCTTTATTACATCAGAGATTCATTTCTGCAGCTGTGTTTAGAGGCAATTTTATTTAAAATGTGCCTATAACTCCCAAAGCCAAGACCAGCATATTTGTTTACTTTCTTGTTCAGTTTGCCAGCCAAAGGCTTTTTAGGCAAAATTGCACCTATACTTGGCCCTGGAATCAGCCAAATAAATAGTTCAGAACTTTCGACTTTACGGACATATATAATTGTAAATTATCTTAGAAGATTTGTTTCATTAAATGATCATTTCAAAATTACATTTGACTCAAGGATTTGTGATGTGGTGAATTTATTTGTTATTCATTCTGGCTCAACCATCTTGCCCAGAGACATCTGAACTGGCCAAAAATCAGGGGTCTGTGCTGTAGGTGTTTGAGGGTTTTGAGGCTTTGTGGGTGGTTTTTTGTTTGGATTTTCTTGGGCTTTCTTCATAAAAACACTTAATGACTGTCCAGTAACTTACAATTTCATAAAGCAAACACATACTGGAAAGAAAAGACAAAAGCATGAGACATTTTCCTTTACAAGTACTGCTCATTTTAAGTATAAATGTGCTGGGTTCAGTCAGGAAAGAGTTAACTCTCGTTACCGTGGCTGCTAGGAAGCTGTTCCTGGATGCAGGGAGCAGCACTGATAAGTTCTGAGCTGGTGCTGGGGAATGCCTCTACCAGTTTCAAGGTCTTTCTCCACTTCTGATCCTGCAGCTGCGTTCCCAGCTCTCGCGGTCTCGCTACAGACCGTGCTGGGACACACAGTTCAGGCACCTGACCCAAACTGACCAAGGGAGTATTTCATTCCATAGTACGTCATGTTCGGGGCAGAGGTGAGGAGGGGGTCTGGGAGCCATTACTCTCTCTCCCTGACTCTCTCTGGTTTGCTCCCATACGCCTGCTAATCTCAGGCTCCCACTGCTCAGCACCTGTTGTGCATCGGTCAGTGGGTGGGGAGGAATTGTATCATATTGTATCATATGTTTTATTTTCAATTGTTTTAATCATTTATTAGTAGTAGTACTTGTATATATCAATTTAGATTTAATTAGTAAATAGTTCTTATCTCAATTTTATGAGCTCACTTATTTCTTTTTCCTCCAATTCGTCCCCTCCACTGGAGGAGGGGAGGGGGATTTGTGAGAGCGGCTTCGTGGTATTTTGCTAGATGGAGTTAAACCACGTCAGTAACATAATCACTTAGTCTGGGCTAGATTCCTCACTTTTCCATGAGATGAATTACACAGGTGAGACCAGGGAGGCAAGAACTCTGCTGTCTGAAAAACTTAATGCAGGTCAGAAGCTGTTTCAATGTCTCTGCATTACAATTGAGTTAAGTTTGCATTTACAAATACTCCAGTTATGAGGATGCATATAATGAGAAGAGGAAAATCTATGGGATGGTGTGTCCAGGCAATTACAAGTCTCCCAAAACTACCAGACCTACGTCAACAGATATTACCAATGATATGGATCTCATCCTAGAATATGAAGTTGATTTTGTCTATTTTGTTTTTATTGTATACCCAGCTCAGAGTACAAGTTCTGCAGAAGGCTGCAGTGACCCTCAGTGTTGTCCTCAGGACATGGATATATATTCAGTAAACACTAGTGTTTAGCACAGCTTGCAAAAGTGCTTTTATAGTGATTATGAAGACAATAACACATCTGAGTGTATATGCAAAAAAACTGGTCTTAAAGAGCTGCAATGTGTATCTCTACTCAGGCACCATCTGGTTCATTTGTTATTGAAAGTTGAGTAAACTAAACAGACAATGAACCATTGCTGAGGATTACCAGTTAGATAACATCTTTTAGCCCTAAACCAGCACCTTTAATCAAGCCCAGATAAGGTATCCTCTTTAAAATATTTCCTCTGCAAGCTAATAGCTGTCAATGAGTTTTAGTCCAGTTTCTATTTGGAAGAAAATGAAAAGACAAAATATAATCTCATACAAAAGCTAATTGCTATATTTTCTTGGAAACAGAGGCAATCATACAATCATAGAATGGTTT
>NW_010228078.1:0-4120 GCF_000690775.1 Eurypyga helias
AAGTCCCCTAGGCACTCCTGCCTTCTGCTGGCTAAGCTGATATTAGCAGCCTCTTCAATTTCAATATACCAACCCAACTTATCTGGATATGAGTGGCTAAAGGATTTTACTGCACCAGTATTTGCTTGGAACATGCACAGTAAATCCTCTTTACCTGTGGTGACATTCCGCTTTCTTAAAGAAAAGTTCTGCTCAGGGTAATTGTCACAGCAAAGCTCCAGCCCGATACAAGCAGGTCCATCTCTATAGACCTCATTTTACAGAGTCATGAGCCAACAGATGAGTGAGAATAGAATCTTTTATAGTAACTTCATTTCTCACAAAATATTTTAAATTATAATTATGGTGCCTTGTCAAGTAAGTTTTATCAGCTTTTCTTTCTGCTTGGAAATATTGTGCAATCATGTACCCAGTGATATTCTTTTTTTTTAAATAAGTTTTCTCCCTTTTTATTACTAATTCTTCCTGGCCAAAAAATGGCTAACCTTCTTAGCTAAATACGTGCACAGCAGTTGGAAGTGTTTATGGTTGCAGGCATGGAAAGGGAGGTACTTGAAATTTGGCTCTTATATCCTTCTTTAAGAGCCCAAGTAGAGAATCTGAGGTTAAACCACTTTTTTTAATGGCACTTTCCCCAAAATTAAGCAATCTACCATGAGCTACTTTAATTGTCCAAAATAACAATTATTTTTCATGTTGTTTATTGTGTTGCTATCATCTTGTTTAGAATATATGTAGGAGCAAATTAGACAGTGACTGATATATCTGTAAAATGCTCTCTGTCTAACAGTCTTAATATAGAAAAATGATAATTTATTATTTTTGGCTATGCAGAGAAGAAAGTTTCCTTCAGTTATTCTGTGAGATGAATCAACGTGCAGCAGCACCGTCTGGAGGAATCGCTTTGTGCCTGTGAATTGCAAACAGCTGGAACCAACTTCACAGAGTCATCTGCCTATTTGATACCTGAAATTAATCCTTTGGATAATTCATTCATGACTCCCATGAACAATGCAGGGAAATAAGAAACATACAGAAGGACATAGTGACTCCTCGAGTATAGGAAGTCTCCTGGATGACACAGACAGAGAGGTGAGCAGCCTCACAGACCGGGCTTTCAAAAGTTTGTGTGTGGCAGAACTCGAAGATTCTTACAATGAATCAGATCTTGCCATTTCACCTGACTTCACACTCCAGTTCTCTGCTAAATTTCACCAAGGGTCATTAAACCATGCCATCAAGAAAAGCAATGTCTGTAACAAGCTAACAGCAAGAAACAATGAACATACAATATGGGCTTCCACATTCCAGCAGTTACCAAAGTGTGCTCCAGAGGACAAAAGGATTACTAAAAATAACACCTTTGCCACAGAAAGGAAAAAGCTGAATTTGCCAGTCCCTGGTCCAAGGAACAATAAGCATGTTTCAAAAGTGTCCTCATTGATTAAGACATTTGATAAGACTGCAGAGCAAGAATCAGGAGGTTCCCTGATAGCCATTAAGCAGCCCATGAAGAATAGTTTTCAAAAATGTAAATTAAATCATGGAAATGATATGGCTTGCTGGGATGGCACAGACATTTTAAGCATCCACAAGGAACTTTCTGATTTTTGTGAGGCTAGTCAAGGTAGCCACTGTGTCAGTGGCAAATATGAGCCACAGAAAAGACCTAATAAAATAAATGTGAGTTATTGTGGCTCTGATGGTTATTATCCTGTGCTGATTGAGATGTCAAAAGTAGCCAAGTCAAATTTTTCCCGTTCTTCTAAAAAGGCTTTAAAAAACAGAAGTGTGAAAGTTAATGAGCCAGCAAAAAAAGGTAATTTTCTTCACAGTGAGAACAGTGCTTTTGAATCGTGGAATGTTCATCACAAAAAACTGACTGAAAAGGGGGAATTGGTTGATATAAAAATGAAAAAGGAAGGTCTTACATACCTGGAAGAAGCCCCATTTATTAAAGGATCCCACACACATGAACATAAACTGCCACCTGTCAAGACCAGTGTTGCTAAGAAGCAGGAGAAAGATTTTCAGATGAAGCCAACTCCACCAGAAGCTGCTTTCAGCATTCCCCTCCCAGCTGTATCTGTACCTCAGGGCCCCCTCTCTTCAGAAACTGAATTTTCTGCTGCTCTTCTTCCCGCACCCGCCCTTAGGATCCATGCACACCAGGGTCCTCCTCAGCCCCCCTCTGTCCCACAGGCACTTCCTCTTCAACCCCCCACCCAGCAGGGTCATCCCCCGACACCCCCAATCCCTGAAGCCCCTCCTGTGCCACCACCCCCAATGCCAGGTCAGCTTTCCCCCCCTGCCTTGTCCCAGGCCTCCATCTCACCCCAGTCCACATCCTACAGGATGGTTTCACCCTCACCTGTGTCCCAGGCACCCAGCCCACCTCCACCAAGACCCCTGGCAACATTAATCGAGGAGGAGGCCCTCAGTCCCCAACTGGACACCACCTGCCCACCCTGGAGGAGACAGAGGGCTGCAAAAGGGGCAGCAGAGAGGAGGCAGATCTCGAAGGAGAAGTTCACAGCCAGTGATGAGACACACTCGCTGTCTGAAAAGGCAACTGCTGCCCAACCTGGTCTAGACGTGAATCCTCTGGCTGAACAGGTAAACTCCCCTGGGTCAGTCAGTCCCTCTTTCAACATCACTGAACTCTTAACACCCATCATACCACCAAAACAGGAGGTGGATGTCGTTGAAAGTGAGCTGATCCCACTGACACCTCCTCCCTCTGAGAGCACGGCACCAAGAGACCACGAGGAGAGCACATTTGGTGATTACAGGTCTCGGGATAGTTACAAATCAAAAGCATCCAGTCTGTTATTCAACCTGAAGGATGTGCGTAAACGTGTTAAAAGCATTTATACCCCGTCTCCCCTGTTAAAGGCCTTGGAGGAGAAAAATAAAATTAGGGAAAATATACAGGAGAGTGCAAAAATGAATGCCTCGACTTTAGAAGAAAAAAGTAACAAAAATATTGCAGAGAAAGATGAATCGAGTGATATAATCTCCGTATTGTCTGGCAGTGTTTGTGAAAAGGACAATAAAACTGATTTAACTGGACACTTTACAGACAATTACCTGACTTTGAGTTCACCCCAGACAACAACAGATCTATTATTTTACCAAACTGGAGAAAACATGCAGCAAGACGATTCAAAACATGAAGATCTGGTTAAAAAGACAAGGGATAATGAAAAATTCCTCTTGTTCAGACATGAATCAAATAAACCTGATTTAAGAAAACATCTGCAGTATCCAGCACCAAAACCATTCAGTAGAGACAATGCAGATACAGCTGGGCAGCCCATGCAAAAGCCCAGTGTCCAGGGTGAGGACAATGAAAGACAGGCTGCTATTCAGGATGAAAATTTTGCCTTCAAAACACTCCCAAACCAGTTCTCACCAGCAGAGGATGTGCCTTACAGTGACATCCAAGCCAATATGGTGGTACCTGTCCATGAAGCACAAGGCAAAAGAAGCACTAGTTCCTCAGAACAATCTTTTGTTTCCACAGTAGAGCAGCCACTTCAGGAGGAGCCATTTTCACCAGTGCCCCTGCTGCAGAAGGCATGCCTTCAAGAAAGCCAGAGAACTAAGAGCGAAATGGGTGCAGACAATAAGAAAAGCCACAAGGAGAAAGGGAAAGAAGATGAACTGCAATATTATGCTTGTATCAGCTCTGGTACTGGTGCAGCAGAGAAGAGGGAGGGGAAGGTTACTGGGAATGAACAGAGGATCTTGATGAAAGAGAAACTAAGGAGAGAGAAAAGGGAAGAAGCCAACAGCATGGATTCTGCTTCTGACAGTATAAAGGACACGTCCAACACCAGATCTGAGGAACCACAACCACCACTATCTTCAAGCTCAACCAAACCCAGTCTCTTTATGATTAAAGATAACACATTCAGGTCACCTCAGGTAATAAGAGCTGTCAAGCTGCCCCTGTTCAGGTCCTTTTCCCTGGATGATACAGTGAGCAGCAGTTACAAGGAAATGGAAAGTAGGTTTATGCCCCCAGCAGAGCAGAACCAGCAGCACCGAAACGTGTTGCATGCCCAGGAGATAGGCTGGTCGGCACTGAGGCGCAGAGGGCAGCAGAACATGAGTG
>NW_010228078.1:4133-19133 GCF_000690775.1 Eurypyga helias
GCCAGTGAGCCTAGATCTACTTTGACAACACTGGATCCCAGTCTTCTGGAAGATACAGAGAGCTTTTCGTTAGGGAAGCTGATGGAAGAAGATGAAGAGACTTGTGCTTTGTTAAATAAAGTTGGAAAAATGAATGAGGAAAGTGCCTGCAGAAGGAAAGAGAAGTCACAGATTAGGAAGGCAAGACACAGCTTAACACAGCCAAATTTAGGTCTGGAAAATGACCAAGCACAAAACAACCCCAGCTATCCCACAGAAAGAAATATGAATTACTTTAAGAATCATCGTTTATCTAATCGCAGAGGTGGCTCTTGTGCAAAAAAAATAATCACTACGGAAACAATTTCCCCTGTGACTGGCTCCATATCAGAGGACCACATGTATTCCCCTGTATCCCATGAAGCTTTAGAGGACATCCTACATACAGAAGGTGCACCACTTTTGTCAGACAGTCTTGCATGCTCTGCTGTTACAAGCCCCAGGTCAGGCAGCACGATGCACTCTCTGGCTGCCAGTTCATCATCAGAGAAACCAACATCTGGCCTTAGAGAGACAGAGGATGTTATAAACCCTGTCTTGCTGAACATGGCACTAAAGAGCCAAGTTGATATGTCTGCAGAGGAGTTTCTTAATTCAGCACGGAGGAATCTGCTTTCTGATTCTGCAGGGGAAGCTGAGAGACTGGAGACCAGGGAACTTGGGGAGAGAGCAGCAGGCAAGCCTCCTGCTGTGCCACCAAAAACAGAAAAGGCTCTGCGGCGGGCCAAAAAGCTGGCAAGCAGGAGAAATAAAATGCAAGAGCAGCAGAAAAAACATCAGACTGAGCATACAGATATTCTAGAGAGAAAGCCTACTCATTCTGGACAGACACTAGAATCTCCTCTCCATCTTGCTCCTCACTCAACTTTTACTCCCACAGAAACCAGCACAGGAAGACCCAGCGGTGCATCAAGAGTAAGCCCTTCACCCTCTTCAACCCAGCGTAAACTCCTTCAAGACCCTGACTCTGGTCAATACTATGTAGTTGATTTACCAGCTGAAGTTAATTTAAAGACATTTTATGACCCAGAAACTGGTAAATATGTTCAAGTTTCAGTCCCTTCCTTGGAAGGGAACACATACCAGGCCCCCTCTTTAGAAATTACGAATTCTCCCTATGCCTCCTATCCTAGAGTGCTGCCTTTACCAGCTTCTTCTGTAGCAGTGCTGAAGTCACCCTCTCAGCTCTCTGAACCTACCTGGTTAACGCCAGCTGTACCAGGAGAACCAGCTGATCCACCTGAAGATGGCCAGCAGGACTACAGACAGGCTGAAGCTGTGAATACTCAGCCCTACGTTGAACCAGGCTCTTACTCCTACAGTCAGGATGCTGAAGAAACTCATGTTCGCTTAGGAAGGGGCACGAGCCCAACCCCAAATACTGACATAGTGCCCCTTACTGAATTAGATGATTTTGCTGCTGAAGGAGTATCTTGAAACCTGGAGTAACAAAATATGCCAGGTAGTGTTTTTAAGAACTGTTCAGACAGACACAGTCGCACAAAAGCACATGCAGATTTGATGTTTGTACAACACTTTGTGTCTGAATCTCATTGTGGTTTGAGTGGGAAGGAAAATGAAAGCTGACCACGTTGAAAGATGCAAGGTGATAATCACTCTGAAGAAGAGTGGAATTGAGTAAGCACCAAATTATCGGTGAGATGAAGGGGCAATGCCAGCTAAAGAAATAAGTATGACACTATGAAGTCACTGCTTGCTGCTGCTGCTGCTGCTTTGCCGTTATGGTGGCTGGGATTGCCAAAGCAAGTATCCTTTTGCCCAGGTGTGTTGCATGACACAAAGTATGACACAAAGTAAAACCTATGAGACCATCCCGTCCATCCTATGAGACCTAGGAGAGATGCTGCATCTACTGAACTTTCCTCGCTCACTGCCTTTGAACTATACTGACAGGTAGAAGGCATATGGCTACAAATTCGCCATAAACCCAAGATTTGTTTTTTGCACACAGATTGCCCAGATGTTATTGACATGCAAATTGTATACTAGGTGACAATACAGCAGCCATCTCAAAAAGACCTTTAAACGACCAGAATACAGTTGCAGCTGTTCTAGGCTCCTCATATACTTTTGCAGTGCCCAGTAACGTGCTGCTGAATTCTTTATGGTTCTTGATAATCTCCAAATAAGTTCACCTAGAGTCAGGGGTTATTTATAATGCAGCTTAAAACTTCAACTTTTCTTGATACTTGGCCTGAAATATTTTGGTAAGGAGCAAGTTTGAATGAAATGTCATAACAGTATTTAACTTTTTTAGGATGAGAAGATATTTGCTTATTATAATTGAAATGCTTTTGTTTTGTTTTTTTTTCAGGCTCCCACTAAAATACAGCACTAACTTTTAAAATGTGAAAAACTTACCTAATTTTGGTCTTGTGAATTCTGTGATTTAAAAAAAAAAAAACACCAAGCAAACAAACTATATAAACATCCAAAGTATTAATTTCTAGAAAAGTGCTTCTTTGGATTATCACTTTGAAAGATCTATATCAAAGTACCACTCATCCTTCCATAACCTCTTTTTTATCATCATAGATAATGAGAGAACATTGGTGAAAAGATGGAAAAATTGAATGTACTGTGCCTGCTTATAAATACCTATATTTGGACTATGTGTTTCCTTTTTCTCTGTCTCCTTTTCATCCTGTTTTCCCCAGTTAAAACTGAAATTCTTAGAGCAGGAGCCCTAAGAATTATACCAGTGACTTTCAGTCTGATTCACATCTTAAGCTATTTTTACAGGATTGTTTTCAGTGAAGTGACTCTTGACTTCCTGAAAAGAAAAGGAATAGTCAGGCCTTTTGTTAATGAATACAATGTGGAGATGGGACACACGCAGTGCTCCAGTCTCCCAGTTTCAATATCTATAATACAGGTTTTCTCCAGTAAATTCTTAATTTCTCAGGACCGAGGCTACTCTTGGGACGCAGACCAACACTTGGTGGTTTGACTCCATCCCTAACCTGAACTCAGCCGCCAGCCTTCCTGCATCTCTGACAAGATCCATGTGTGCAGAACCTGTCCTGAGTCCATCAGCCACTTCCTTTCATCAGTGCTGTTTGCTAAAACATTTCCCTTAGAGGGGCCAGACAAACACTAAGGGCTTCTCCTCACTGATTTCAGTGGGTTTTGGATTTGGCTTTTAATGATTTTCTAAGGATCATTTCACCTGTGTTCAGAGTTGTGTCAGATTTGCCATTTTGTGATTTGGCAGGGACAGTTGCAGCAGAGGTGTAGGGTGGAAATAGAGAAGCTTGTACTGGTTTGGTTTGGGTTTTGAGCATATTCAGCCAAATGCCCATACTTGAATAAACATTTATTGTTCAGTCTCCACCCTTGAAAGTTTTCAACACCTGACTGGATAAAGCCCTGAACAACCTGGGCTGGCCTCAGAGCTGACCCTTCTTGAGCAGGAGGTTCATCCAGAGACCTCCCGAGATCTCCTGAAACCTGAATTATTCTATGATCCTATTCTGCAAACATTAACATTTTTAAACCAACTTTGACTTGGAACTCAGAAAATGCAGTCTCCCCTGGGAAAAGGCTCATGTTAAACACATAAAAAAGCTTTTGAAAATGAGTGTGTTTCAGGATCAATTTTCAAGGTGTTAATTAAGGGAAATGGTTTCTCTTATAAATATTTACCCTTTTTTCGTCACAAATAGTTTGTTAAACTGACATGGTGCTATTCATGTTGCACTGCTCCGTTGCTGTTACTTGTATACAGCATAATGTCTTTCCAGTATAGAGCAGAATGTCACCTACACGTTAAAATAGAGATAAATATATCTAGTAAGGTTTTCCATGATACATTTAGACAAAAACTATGTAATCTGAAAGCCTAGTAGACTGCACAAGCCATTTTTTAGCTTCATATTACAAATTTAAATGCCCTTAGCAGCCTCAAGTCAAGAAGTAAGCAGACTTTCAGAGGACAGGATAAAAGCTTGCTTTCCAAGGGGAGACTAGATACAAAGTACCTGTGCACAGATATAAAATAACTGGTACTTTAATAAGCAAAATACACAACTGCATTTTAAAAAAATCCCTTTTGCGTGGTTAATTGTCACTTGTATTGTGCACACTTCTTCTGAGCCCTTGTTTTGAGTTCTGTCTTAAACTGTTACTGTGGAGAATGGGATCCTCCTGTATACTACTTCTAGGTAGTCAAGCAAAGCAGATTGTATTTACTCTACTCTGAAGGTAAACTGAAATGTGAGCTTCTGAAAGGGAGCCAGCCCTGACTTGGATACCAAATACATTTCAGGTAGGACTTCTTTATTTTGGCCCTTCCTTTCTGCTAGTTTAGGGAGCTGCGTTCACAGTGGACTCTGTCTCTAAACACGCACATGTCCCAGAGGGAGTTTTGACCTAGAGAATTTGTAGCTAAATGAAACAAACAGATCTGGGCAATTTTGAAAACAAATATGAAAGTGCTTCTCATCATGTATCCAGAGCTTTCCCTGGAGCACTTTACTACAGGGAGTGAATGATATTATAAAATATTTGCTCCAGGTCCCAGCCTGGTATTGGCTGCATTTGAGTATGAACCCATCAGCAAACCTGTCTCTGGCCTAGATTATGCTATTGGCCAACTTCTTGCTAGGCTTTGGGAGCATCTGTGTGCACAACACACACATGTACATGCATGAGTACTATATTTATATATAAAAAAAATATACCTATAAAACTGCCATTTGCATATCAGTATAAGACAACAGAACATGTTGTGATGTCTGTGATGGTGAACACAAAATGTTTGTACATTAAAAGGAAGCCAAATGGTACCTTTTCAACTAACAAATATATTTTCTTTCCTTGCCCTTTTCTGTTTGTGTTTGTTGGGGCGTTTCCATTGCTGCTGTGGGAAAACTAGGATGGAAGAGGTCATTACTAGGCAAAATGACAGCTGCAAATTGACCTTTCTTTTGAGGAGGCAGAAGGCTATGGGAAATGTGCAATAGCCACAAAAGCAGTTGTAGGAAAGCACTGTTTTGTGATGAAAACGACAGTGACATTAAATAATAGATTAAAGAGCTATTAAGGCAAACTAAGCTGAACTCTGCCTTACCAGCTGACAGTGGTTGGGACTAAAGAACACAGCAGGCTCTTTGCATGCACAGGAGCACAGCAGGCTGAAGGGATCAGAGGACCACTGCTTTCACTGCTCCCTTCTCCTGCACGTGGCCTTTTTCGCATGTTGCATTTCTTGCTGCCCCAAGGCTCATTTATAGTGGTGGTTCTTCCTTGGCAGATGTGACTGTAGTCAAACCTGGGTTACCTAGTCTTTAGTTTAGTCTTTGGCCTAGTCTTTGGCTTTAGCTCAGAGCCAAAGGCCAGAACCTCTAGCTTCTAGGGCCAGAATTACCTCCCTTTGAATTGAACCTCCTTCTCCTTCTGGGACAACTGCAGGGCCTTCCAGTCCATTTGTCACATGGCAGACTTGGACTGCCATCTCGCAGTCATGGTTCTGTCCCAAGAGCTCATATTTCCTCATGCAAAATACTAGATTTCTTTTGAGAGTGCAGTTTAATTGAAATAGCCTACATGTGTGGACTTTTACCAACTCCACCTTGGGTGTTCAGTGCCTTCCCAAGTCATCTGTCCAAGAAAATGTGTGTCATCGGCACGTTCTATCAATGCAACTGTATTTGCAAATACGTATTTATTAATTAATAAACAAAATAAATGGAACTTGGTTTACAATATTAGAGTGACTTCTAGACATCTTTCTAATTGTATTTATGTCTCATTGTAATTTCATCTCCAGTTATGCATTAGAAAAAGTCAAAAATATGGAAGTGTGTGTTTCTATATGAATGTGTGTGGTACACAACTATAAGATCTAGGAGATAACTGGATGTGGGGTTTCATCGCCCTTCCTCCCTCTCCTAAAGAGAGGAACCAGGAGGCTGGGCAAAAACACCTTTGTCCCAGGACTCCTGCAATCATTCCCACTCGTCCCTGCTGTGGGAGGACAGCGGTCTGGCCAGAGGACCCTGGGACTGTGGTGCTAGCACCAGTTCAGCAGTACTGCAAGAGGATCACCTTCTTGCCACCACCCAGAGGACGTAAGTCTTCTGCGTTCCCAGTGCCCCATACACCAGGGGGAAGTTACCAGGTGCGTAACTTATCTTTTTCATTACCAACCAGTCCTGCAGACTGTATGTAGTCTACAAAGTCTTATCAGTGATGGCTTTAGATTGCTCCTTAGTTTCTCTTATTGTCTGTTGCATTATGAAACACAGTGGAGAAAATTCTTAAAGTGATTTTTGGCTCAGTCCTTCTCCAAACTGGCAATTGTACTTAGATCTGCTCTGCTTTTATCCCTGACTAGCCAAGCAGTCCTTGCTGACAACAGAAGAGTTACTGTGGTTTGAATATAACAGAGCATAAACAGAAAAATTGGCAAGTTATGTTTTTTTTTACCGGAAGTACATTGACAGATTTTCATATCTGTATTTGGGGGATATATTCTGTTTCGTTTCTGAGTAAATAAAGAACTCTAAGTCTGATCCTCTCTCACTGAAAAGCAGCAGCAGAAACTGGTGCTGTTGTACATGATGGGTTACATGGACTCTAGTGAATACATACAAATGTGTAACTTAGAGCAACTGGTGTACATCAGTCATTTTTGTTAAATAATAAAGGCTTCAGAGCCTTATAGGAAATAGAACATACATAGAAAATTTGAGTAAATTGAACTTCAGTGTGGGTTAGGTTTTTTTGGTGAAATGCTCATTATAACAACAGAGGTTAATGATTAATTTATTTGTCTTTAGGATGATTATTCTGGTTTTATGATGATCTTACATTCACCACTGTTCCCCAATATCAAAGATAACATTGTAATTATGGGGTTTAAATGGGTAGGGAATGGCTGAAAATTACCTGTGGTCTTCCCTTGCTTCTTTTTGATATTCTCAAAGTTTTCATGATGTTGATTTTTTACATTAGATAGTCAGGTCTTCGGTACTCTATGGCTAATTAGAGACTTGTTTCTAATATGCTATTGAACATACTTAGAAAGCAGAATTTCAATAGTGCAGAAGAGAAATCATTTATGTCCCAATTGCCTAAAGCTCTATGTTTTTATTAAAGCAGTTTTAACTCGAGCCTTTGGGGAAGCAGCTTGCAATGCTAAAAGATAAGCACTTTCCCATGTCAAAGACCATATCAAATAAATCAAGACCTGGGGTACTTTGAAAGAAGAAGAAAGGGAAGACTGTATGAGAAGAGGGGACAATCTTTGAAATATTTCTAGCATTGGAAAGAAGTTGAACTCCAGCAAAAGGTAAAACATGTTCAAAACTGGAGATAGGCTTTGAAAAGCTGTGGCTTGTCAAAGCCAAGCTGTCTGACAGGCTAACACTTCCCTGCACTGGCTCGGGCTCCTTTGTCCTGGAGCTCCCCAGTGTGTTTACACTCCTGTTCACTGGCATTCAGTGTCAGAGCCTCATCTTCTCACAACTGCCCTTCCAGGTGCTTAAAACTAGCACAGGGGATGGCAGCATTCAGAGCACACAAAAATGAGCCCCCTGCTTATTGTTATGCTAGAAATGCCAGTGTTGTCACCAGCAACATGATTCATTTCAGGTAAGCTAAGGTGGCCTTCTTCAGGATTGTCCTTACATTGACAGACCACAGATGGCAGACAGACTCTGAGATAAACAGCGATCCTTCTTTCTATTCCCAGCACTGATAAACTGCAGAGGATGCAAACTGAATCTGGCCCAAGAGAGACCCTTTCTTTGATTGCACTGAGACTGCTGAAAGTCTGTTGGCAGAACCAGTTTCTGCTGGAAAGTGCTGCCTGCCTGGATCAGGTCTCCTGAGACTGCATCCCTTCCCAAGGAACATGGATTAAAACACTGCAGAATTATTCTGTGCCAAAACTGGCTGTGCCTTTGTGAACTTTCCAAAAGGAAAAGTGCGAAAGAAATGAGAACGGCATATTGCATTATAAGATAATGTTATTGTTGATAATATATCTATACATGGATGTATGCCTATATAGAGTTCTATCTAGGTATGTCTACATGTAATTATAGATACAGTATCCATGTTCTACTGAAGTGTCTTAACGTGATCCTTGAACTGTCCTTTGCATCTCCCACCTGTCAGTCCATGTGTCCTGTTACTTGCAGAGTCTGACCCATGGGAGCTTCACTTTCCCCTGGGTTGCCCATGTTCTACTATTCCAGAGAGATGAATGTTCACCTCTTTTCTTGCCAGGACTAGAGAGGGTGCCTGGGATGACAAAACTGAAACTACTGGTTAAAAAAGCATGTTTGGGATGGGTTTTTTTCAACTGCTGTTTTCTGAGCTGGGAAACTTCCTGAAAAATTCTTGACAAGTCCTCATTTGATACATACATTTCTCTATAAGTAAACAGTCCTACACTTTTTCTTTTGGACTGAAACTTTTTAAAGGAATAATCAGTTTAAAAACAAGGTATTAAAAGGTTGAAACTAAAGCAGAATTTTTCAATTATCTCCAAATGTTTCCAATAGTCCAAATTTGTTTATTAGGCTGAGAATTGCTTTGGCTTTTTAATCTTTATGTGACTGGGATTTGTGTTGCCCCCTCCCCCCCCCAAATTTGGACTGAGGAAGAGATGTCACCATCACCAAAATGGTTATGTGAGGGGAAACAGTTTCTGGTCCAGTCACAGACAAGCATTCCCAGCGCTGAACCACTGCGGAGCTCCCTCTTGTGCTGGACTGTCCATACTTCTGGGTACCGCTGGCATGCAACCAGCTCCGTACTGGAGGGCTTGTTATTAAGACTGAGGGGGAGGGGATTCCTGCGGCTAACTTACTGTTTCCAAGTTGTATAGAAACCTGGTTGTAGTTTTATATCCTCTGGGCATCCAAGACATGTTTAATGGTGTGCATTATCTGATCCCTGGAGTATACTAAGAGAGGTTATCTGATCGTGCTCAGTAGGATGCTAACCACGTGGTTTACACTTGTCAATTTTTACGCTTCTCATCCAAAAACCCAAACAACAGTCTGGTCCTTGAAAAGCTTCCAGCCACATTCATGCTGTGAGAGTGTCACTAATGTAAGGGCAATGGTATATTCATACTGGGCTTGAAGCACTCCTTCAGGAGGCACAGATTTGGCAGCAAAACTGAGCTTTGTACCATAGCATAAGGCCATCCTGTAAATAAATCTGACCCAAGTGGTAAAGCAAAGATTTTACTTATATGACTGCATCTGTACTATATGCTCTTGCTGGAACAGCATTGTCAGCCAAGGTCGCGTACGACTGATATAGCTGAGCAGGAGGAAGGCTGTGATGCTCAGAGGCCATAGGTAAAACCACAGTGTGTGAGTTTTATTCCAGCTAATCTGAAATCCAGCCTGAATCAAACTAAACCCTGGCTCATTCCGAATTCCCCCAAACTGATGTTCACATCATTGTGTAAATGCTGTTAACTAACACAGCTCACAGCAGAAATTGTCTTCTGTATCATGTTGGGCTGTTTGAAGACTTTTCTACCCCTCACTCTTTATTGCTGTCTCTGCCAGCAGAAGCACTTCACAAAGACTTCCCAATCTGCCTGTAACAAGCCTGAAATAGATAGCCTGCTGATAGAAATGCAAGGAGCTGAGCTCAGGAAGAGAGACGGTCTCAGGCAGAAGGCAGGGTGAGAGGGTGAAGGATGAGTGCTGTGCTTAAAAGGCATCATCATTTACAAAAGTAATACCTGGCCAATGCAAGTCCCCTTTGCAGCCAGTGCCAAGGCTTTCTTTCCTATGGGCCTTGTTAAATTGTGGCCCAGACATATCCACCCTGACATGCAGGAGCTATTTCAGTTGGGCACATGTAAGTCCCAGAGACAGAGTCTATGAAATCAAAGCTAAATCACCTGCCTGTGCATTGGCAATCAAGGTGTCTCCAGTACTTTGCCTCCTCCTTTCCTGGCTCATTAATGTAATTCTAAAATCCAATTAATAACAATGACTCGCATTTATTCACTCCTTTCCTGTTTTCACAGTGTATTGCAAAACAGAACAGTCATTAAAGTTATTTTAATATCTACCTGATTCATTAAGCTGGTGCAGAAGCATAGCTCTTAACTCACTGGATTATTGTTTTAAAAGTTTGATTTGATCCGAACTGGGTAGAAATTGGAAGATTTCCAGAGTTTCCCATAAACAAGAGGCTTCCCAGCCTCAGCAGCTCTCTGGATGCTTGACATTTGTACAGAGCAACAGACTTACAACATTTTAACAAAACAAATTGAATGTAACCAGTGCTGTCTCAAAAGGAAATTTCAGCCCAGATCTAGTGATCTTGTGTGGGACAAAGAGTATTGCCTGTATCTTCAGCTGTACTGCTCCTTCCCTCTGGTTATGATGTGATGTAGCCAAGGCAGTGTGGCATTGAATAGCAGGGTGACCCAGAGACACTGAGGGGTCCCAGATGGCTTGTGAGCCCTCACTGAGGAAACAGCAAGCATCACAAGGTATGGCGGCTGATTCGGTTACTAAAGAAGGGAACCCCTTAGCAAGAAATACCTCCCTTTGGTATATCTCATATATTTTCATATCTGATATGTGAAAAAAAAACAGAGTTACGTATGGCTTAGGATGGCTGGGTGCAGTGCAAAAGGATCACTAGTAAGAAAGCGTTGAATAAGAAACCCTGCTCCTTCCTTTCCTTCCAGCTGGGACCCAGGTAGTGAGCTCCGTCCCACAGCCTCATAGTGAAGGTAGGGATAAAACATTGTGCAGTGAGTCCTGGGCTGTGCTGACAGAGAAATGGCTCTGTGGGGTGCATGAAGCTGACTCACCTGAATACAGGCCCTGAGCCCTATGGAGGGAGACCCCACCAAAAAGAGGTAAAGCTGGGGTTTGCTAACACACGCACACACAAATGCCTGTCTGATTGTTATTTGGCTGAACAAGCGGCTGCAACATCAATCTGGATAACTCCGAGATTCAGTCCCACTGGAGAAATATTCAGGTATTTGGCTTTCTGAGTGGGATTTTGAAACATTCCTTTCTGACCCCCATTAGACTGTGATTGTGAAAACCTCCCTGGAGAACCTCTGGCTCAGTCCCAGTTAGGTTTAGCTCTAAACACAAGTAATGGTTCAGAGGAGAAACAGAATTAACTCTTTTCTCTTGTACATCTTCCTTCTCTGCCAGCAGCCAATTTCTTGTGCACTGCTACAGAAATATTTCTAATAAAAACAAACAACTCCCAGGGATGCTCCTATCCCATACTGTGCCAAGGACTGGTGATCACATCAGCATCTTGGTTCTCAAGCATCTGCCAAAGCCTGATGGCTTCAGCCAGCACAATGAAGCAAGGGTGAGCCAGCTGTGATATAACAGGCAGACTTTAGGTTCCTGGGGAGTCTTCTTCACAGAGACAGGCTTCTTTATTTAATGGGCCTTGGTTCTTATTTAACACATTGGCTCATGTATAGTGTGAGTGTAAAGAAGCTGTGTGCATATAATAAAAAACTCAGCCTATTCAATACATAAGGGGGGAGTCTTAATAAATTTGTCACTATAGCAAGTGTTAGTCTCTAAGGCCAATACTGAATGGAGTTTAATAAACAAAATTTCTGAAGCAGGAGAACCAAAAGGTAAACCAGTTCAGCTGGCCAAGCAAACACAGTTTAATTAGAAATTGAAAGTTTTCTCCTGGCCTTGACCAGTCCCAAGGACCAGCATCTCAGACTGGTTGTGTCTGGGCTGCCTTCTGATGGCTGTTCTTGGGCTGCGCTTTCTGACCATGCTATCAGAGGTGTCCCAGCCTAGGCTGAAGGGCACTGTCAGAGTGCACAGGAACTTGCAGACCACAAAAGACCTTGGCAGCTAATGAGCCGTATTTGTTCAGGCCATCTGTGGGGCAGAAGATGAATAACTTCTGAAAGATGACATACTTCCAGGTGCCCACCTGTATACAGCTTTAATGTCACAGTACTCTGGCTTGTGCTGGGGCTTAGAAAGCAGAGCAGTAGCAACCATCCTGCCATTAGACCAATCCAGTGGGCATCTCCTCTGTACAAGCAAAGCTGTCACAGCCTCAGGTGCTCCAGGACTGTAGGGCAATTTAGCTAAACTTCTAAATGTCCAAGATCAGAAACAGCTTCAATGTTGCTGTCACCTTTTATGAGAAAATATAAATGCAAGGTAACTTCCAAGCCCACCAGAACAGAGTTGAGGGTGGGTATTAGGTATGGAAGCCTGCAGAAAAGAGTTGTCTTTTGTTGCTCTGCATGTGGGAATTCTTCTCGGCTAAAATGACACAGATGTTCACGGTTTTTTTCCTTCTCTGTTTCATGTCGTGGATGTTACAGGACCATTGCAAAAGCACTGACCACAGAAGAAGCCATCAAGGTTAAAAACTAGAAGAATTATGCAGGCCAATACTTTAATCCCACTGGGTTTTAACTATTATGAGTTTACCACAGGGGACTTGTCACAGCTCCAAAATACGATGCTCAGACTTCGAAGCCAGCAGACCAGCACCTATTTGTCTTGTGGCAGAGAGCTTAGGGCAGGCAATTAGGACATTAAGGTTGGATTATTAACTTTGTTCTCAAATAAGGCTGTATTTGCTATATGCCAATGAAATTCTCATTCCCACAGGCCAGATCTATGTAAAGGCTTCTTTGGTTGGTATCAGGAAAAGATCATATTTTGTGGTATCATGGTCACCTGAAGTCAATATTTTACTACAGTTCAAAGGAAGTTTTTAACTGGAAAGAATAAAGGATTGTTTATTGTAGTCTACTGCTCCTTTATTTATAGCAGGGGTGTCAAACTCTTCACCGGAGAGGTCTGAATTATGTACTCGGAGCTTGGGTATCAGTTCAGGGCTTCTCACTTCCCCCATTTCACATGCTGTTTCCACCGCATAAACATCCAGGCACAACAGGATCTTTATGGAGTAACAGCTCTTTTAGAGGAAGAATGTGCCACAGCAGCACACCACAAGCAGTTCATCTCCATCCCCTGCTCCCTTGTGGTCCACCCGGCAGCAAATGACTTCCTCCCACACTGTGCTGGCAGAAATGCAAACTTCCCAGAAACACAGCCCTACTAGCAGGCTTTTCTCCCTGGCCCTGACACAGGATGGGGGAGTCCTGTGGGAGGTGCAGAGAAGGTCAGCCCAAACTTGCCAAGGGCAGCAGCCTGTGGAGAACAGAGGGGAGGACACCGACTGCAAGAGGGAAGAGTTTAATGGTATACCAAGATCTTTTTCTGCATGCACATGGCCTTCAGCATCATTGTAAATAATACTCTTAATAAAGAGCCAATTAGCCTAACAATCTCATTACAATCCAGCATGCAGTGTGGGAAGCACTAGCCTGCGGCATAACTGAGTGAAGGTGCATTCTCTGCTTCACATTTCTTGCTATAATATATGTAGGCATAAGGAAGCCTAAATCTGTAAGAGACAAAAAACATGGCAAGCTGAGAGGATGACAAGCAACCTTATAAAGAAGGTCGCATGGCCTGGCATTTTTTTCGTCAACCTCCATTAGCAAAACCCAGACCAACACACTGCAATCACCCCCCCAGCACAAGCCCTGAGCACCATTTCTCCCTGCTCTGCCACAGCCACCCCGCCACTGGGCTCAGCGCTGGGACAAGGATCTGCGCAGGGCATGAGGGACTGTGGCATGGGGATGTCACGAGCTGAGACTCAGCACCACAGCTGGAGGCAGGACTGCAGGCTTTCTGTAGGGCAGTGAGGGAAGGCGGAGAGAATTGGGCTTGTTCAGCCTGGAGAAGAGAAGGCTCCGGGGAGACCTTATATTGCAGTCTTCCAGTACCTGAGGGGGCCTACAAAGAAACTGGGTGGGGGGTCTTTTTACAAGGGCCTGTAGTGACAGGACAAGGCATAACAGGTTTAAATTGAAAGTGGGGAGATTTAGATTGGATATCAGGAAGAAGTTCTTCACGGAGAGGGTGGTGAAGCACTGGAACAGGTTGCCCAGAGAAGCTGCGGATGCCCCATACCTGGAAGTGTTCAAGGCCAGGCTGGATGACGCTTTGAGCAACCTGGTCTAGTGGAGTGTCCTTGCCCATGGCAGAGGGGTTAGAACTAGATGATCTTTAAGGTCCCTTCCGACTCAAACCATTCTATGATTCTATGTTGGAAGATGGTCCATGCAGGGAAGGTGAGGGATGAGAGGAAATGTGGGCATTATGGCTCTGAGTTCTTGAGAAAAGAGCCCAGGACTGGAGATGCTTTGCCAAAATCATGCAAGTGACATTTGCGGAGAGGCCGTTCATGCTATGCCTGGCTCATGTTGGTATGGAAATTCACAGAGAATTACCGCATGGGAGCTAGTGAAAATGCAGTAAGCCATTAAACAAAACATCTTTGTCTTACATCTGTCCCTCAAACTCTGGGCTTCCATTTTTCCTTCACAGAACTGAAAAAAACATCACGCAGACTGATTTTGGAATAGCTCGCATGTAAATCATCCCCTTGGGCTTGGGCCTCTCATGCTGGGGTTCAGCCTGAGTGACTTTTTATAGCCGAGTTATAAACTTTTAAATGCCAGACTTAATCAGAACTACTGAGATGGCCATTACAGGAGTGGTTTAAGTGGCATAGCCCTGATATATAGCACAGAAAGAAGGTAGGTGGCTCATCTGCGGTGGGCAGTCTGTCTGGAAGGGAGCAGGGTCTGATGGCTAGAAGCAGGCACAACTGAGACACAGACCTCTTGAATTTTGCTTTTGCCCTTGTGCTACTGCTTGATGACCTCAAGCATGTTCCCTTGGGCTGAACTACCCTGAGCAGGCATGTGTCAGACCAAAACTTGAGAGGAAAATGAGGCTTACCATGCCCTGGTTTCCCCAACATGCTAATAAGAATGCAAATATGTATAGGTGTCCCCTAGGGAAATCACAACAATTGTTGGCTAATTGGCCTAGGGTTTAATGTGGTGTTCTG
>NW_010228078.1:20250-30498 GCF_000690775.1 Eurypyga helias
GAAGCTGGAACACAAAGACAGATCACAGACTACTGCATGTTCCTTCCACAGTTAGAACAGTTCAGAATTGCCCTAAGAAACACACGGTGTGGCAAAAGTTAAGCAAAATTATTCAATCTGATGAATGTGGGCCTTGTCAGTATTTTTTTTGTGTGTATTTGTATCCAAGGAGAGACCTAGCACTGTCCTCCCTGATGGCCTGTGTCCAGAAGAAAGGGGATGCCCGGCACCCTTCGTTCCTGGAGCAATGAAAGTGCTCGCTGCTGCCAAGCCACCCCTCTGAAGACCTGGTCTTCTGTGTTTTGAATGGGCACTGATACCAAGCTGTGTCCAATGTGTGCCCTGGGGGTACGAGAGGGTCCTGTGAGCCCCAGAGAAGTCCCAGGTTCTGTGAAATTCATGGGCTAAGATCACTTGTGTAGGGTAGAGAAATTTTTGCTGCCGACTTTATTTGAGCCTACCTTTCCAAGCACATCCTCAAGCTCAGATCCAGTAAGAAGCCAAACACAACCCAGTGTAAAAGCTTGTGCTCAGCACATTGCCGGAGTTGCTCAGCACATTGCAGGAAGTCCGCAGCACAGTGTGCAGGATCGACCCTGAATGAAGAGTGGCAGAAAAACCTCAGCTAGCAAATGGAAACCTACAGGCTCTGCTAGATGAGATTCTGTGCCAAAATCAGCCTAAGACTTAAACAGCATCACTTCCAGGGCTGTAACACAGAGCTTTTTGTTGGCAGTAGGACAGACTTTAGCAGCATTCTCATGATGGACCTGCTCTGAAGACCTTGAGAGCTTACAGGAATCCTTCCACTGGCCTCCATGTTACTTGGTCAAGTCACAAAACAGTGGTTTCACCCTGTTCTCGAGGGGCATCTGTGGACAAGCCTAAGGAGTCTGCAAACAGCACCTGAGAAAAGCAAGTCCATGTCACTAAATTTAAGTCTTATCTGCATTTCCCTGGAAAAAATGTGGGGGACCCAAAATTAAAATGCCTTCTCTAGAGCATCAACTGTTAGTCTGTTTTGCCCTGGGGAGTTTTGGGTCAGAGATAAGACAGAGATAAGACAGTTTTGGGTCAGAGATAAGTTCCTGAGGCATCAATTTCTCCTTTGCACTGTACCCACTTTGTAATAATTAAGACATTGTCATATCTAGATTCATTACAATAAGCATTCAGTGAATGGAATAGTCTGATTTTGGATGGCATAAAGGAATACCCTTCCAAGCTTTATATCCCTTTTATTAAAAACATAACATGCAAGGACATATTTGCAGTGTTGCAGTGCAGGATTATTTAGTTTTCCAATCTTTTTTTCCAAGAGAATGATGCTAAAATAACCCCAGCTTTGTTCAGATCTCTGCACTCTCCATTAAATACCATCACAGCTGTTTGAAGCTATGAATGCTGCTCTGGAGTCATGTGTCTTTTATGTCTAACCCAGGGAATGGCAAGAGTAGCAGACTAACATTCACAGGATTTTATTCACAGGTAAACTGATCTCAGCAATTTCCCAGTAACCTACTCCATGGAAAGTTTTCATTTTTGAAGAAAGGAGGGGAGAAGGAAAAGTTGTGAAGTTTTAAATTCTATTTTCTGCTTCTCTTGCACCTGGCTTGCGTGGGATAGGTTTAGTTGAAGTCAAATGCCATCAGAAAACCTCAGATCAGCGTGGTATATAACTGTATATCCTTCACCTTTGCTGTGCATGGTGGGGAAATGATGCCTGGATGCCTCTTCTGCCCTGGACCTTGCATCTGGAAGCACTGTCCTGCTGCCAGCCCTTTGCCTCATGTGGGATGTGAAGCTGAGATGTGTGGGAGCAAGCCAGGATCCTGGGTATTTTGATGTCCCTGGGATGTGGAGGGGGGCCTAAAAACAGTTTCACGAACATTTCCAAACACAGGTAGTGCCAATAAATCAGGGGAATGAACCTACAGTGGCACAAGAAAAGCAAGGGTGTGTGAAAGGCAGCCGAAGAGGCCACTCAGATTCGCCAGGTCTCTGGTGCCCCGTGATGTCCTGCCAGGGCACGGCCACACTGCAGTTCCCCCCACGGCAGAGCCCCGGCGGCCGAGTCCCTGCCCTGAGCCGAGGGGCCGGCACCAGTCTGGCCTCATACGCTCTTCTCTCCTTCCATCTGCTCCTTGGCTGGAGAGGGCTGCTTGTCCTGGCTGCCCTCAGGGCTGGGTTTGGCAGGAGGAGTGGGGCTGCTGCTGGTGGTGGGCAGGAGGTTGGCAGACTGGAGCACAGCCTCCGAGTGCTCCCGGGCCTTCATGCGCAGTGCAGCCACGCTGGCAGTGCGGTTGCTTTGGCAGCCATAGGTGGGCAGGAAGGAGAGGCCCATGGGGTCTGGAACGCAGCACGAGCACAGCGGGCTCCCTGGGGAGGAAGGAGACAAGGCACCATCACTGATGGGGAAGGTCATGGGGACTGTCAGACTGTTCCCTCTGCAGTCAATTCGGAGAGGGCAGAGATAGGGTTGGGGGTCTCAAATGGCAACAAACCCCTCCCCTATTGACCTTTAGTGGGTATGTAGATGTTCTCTGGACCAGGGCTAGAAAAGCCAAATCCTGTTCTGCTGAGGCCCACTGTGAAGGATCAGCCTGTGAGTCACGCAGGGTGACAAACAGCATGAGGGAGGGCAAGCAGGCTCAGAACCAGGTAGTGAAGTTTAGACCACACATGAGATTGCCGCACAAGCAAGGCTGAGCTCACCCCCAGCTCTCATCCCAGGCTGCTGTTCTGTGGGGTCTGAACAGCCACAGACTGGAGGTGTCCTTCACCCTCCACCTGCACACTGAAACCTGATCAATTTGGACAGCTGCACTTGTTGGGTGAGTGTGGGTGTCCCATCACTTATCTGCACCTGAAAGACTACTGCAGAGGAAGGTGAAAATATCCTGTTTATTATTCAAGAACTTATGACGTCCTGTTTCACTATGAGGTGAGATAGGCTTTTCCTTGGCCAGGCCCCTGCCAGCTACTGGCATCATATCTACCTGTAGGAGTCTGTTCTACCTTCACCCACCCAGTGCTGCTTAAGGATGACACCTTGAAGAGAAGGGCCTCCAGAAGTGAGCCAAGGCCACCATAAGCTGCTGCTGCTGACATGGCTTAAGAGTCCCATCAGGAGAGACAGGCCAGGCCATCTCTACACTGTCACCTGAGACACGTGGCCTGTCCCAAGCAGGCAGTAAAACACTGGAAAGAGGGAGAAATAGGTATTCCTCTCCCTCTAAGCCAAAGGCTCCCTTGCAACTCACTGCCAGAGGCAGTCCTGCTCCACCAGCTTCCATCCTGAGGTGGACCACTGCAGGGTTTTCCTCTGGCTTATCTTTGATAACGCTGGGTCTTGAGCCAGTTCCCAAAAAAACATGCCTGGAAATCTACGTTGATCACTATGCAGGACACGTAGTCCATCCAAAAAGCCACCCTGGCACCTACTTTAGATGCATCTGTCAAATGAAAGAGAATGTATCTGAGGAGTAGGGAGGGGAGGAAGGTCAAAATTACCAAGCTACTACTTTAATTTGCTCCCTGGTGAGAAATGTTGGGTGACGTTTTTCCAGTATTCTCAGAGGCCATGTAAACTCCACATTCTCTTCTATGCCCCTGGCAAAAGCCTGTCCTTCGCTGATACACTACCCCCAACAAGGAACAGCCCAGCCATGCACATCCTGACACCATGCAATGTCTTCCCCTGATCTTTCCAAGCCAAGGACTTGCTTTAATTTCTGCAGTTAATATTTGAGTTAAATGGCTCATGACTAAGTGATGGAACTAATAACCTGCAGGGAGCAGGTAGTCTTTCTTTTACACCTCTGCTCTCGGTAGCAATGGGTCAGCTCCCATCTGCTAGGGATGAAGGCAGACAGTTGTTTTGTTTTAGGCTGTTGGCAAGACTTCTCCACAGCAATTGTCAGAGATTAGAAGTTTGCCGATAACGTTTGGAAAAAAAACCCCACCAAACTCTTTGCTTTTTAAAAACAGAATTTACAAGAGACAAGCTATTAATGTAACTGGAAAGTCTTCTTTTCTCTTGTAATACTCCCCTGATAGGGCATATGATCAGCAGACCAACATTTCCATGGGTCCAGGCATTCAAATGAATCGCACAAGCAAGTTTCAGCACTTGACTAAAATCCTCCATTATCTTTTAGCACTAGGAAGCTCAATCCTCAATCCTGTGGCTGCTTCAAGCAGGTCATAAGGAGGGTTTATAACAAAATCTACTCAGTAATACTATATACAGTTTTTGCCACCACCAACCATGCTCATAAAGTCATTTTTTGCCCTGTTGAATTGCAGCTGCTTCAAGGGTGCTGGACGGCCACTGTTGTAACAGGAGGGAGGAGAGGAAGATCGGCATTTCAGAGTCCCTACAGCTTGCAGCAGGTCTTCAACTGCAGAAATCGCACAGAAGTCTGTTTTTTCCCTACTATTAAGCCCCACAACCTTGAGGTTCAGCTCTGAAATGTGGGAGCATCAGCTGTCTTTGCACTCATGCTTTCTAACACAAACTGTGTGAGACTTTCAAATGTGGCTGTTATCCCCCCGGCTGAGGGGAGGGCTGGCCTGTCTGCAGTACCTAACACAGGACAGAGCACAGCCATTGTCTGCTTAGCCGGAAGTGGGGAGAAGTGGAAAAGAGTCTTCCCCTTTTCAAAAGAGCAGGAATCACCTCCATCCCCTATGAATAATTTTTATTCCACTGTTAGGGATAAAATATTTATCAATCTTCAGTACCAGTCTAAGATCTTCACTTAATAATTAGACCTGATATCACCCAGTGGCAATGTTGGGGGGTGGGGGAGTGGGGTGGAGAGTTAGTTACCTGTGGTGGAGACTAGGGTATCTAGCAATATTTCACCCATAAACCACTCCTTTAATTTTCACTGAGGTTAAAACCCTTGCAAACAACAGTTCACACACAGAAAGAAAATGTAAAGTAACAACTGTTATTTGCTCCAGGGTCCAGCTAGAATATAGAAGAGTCGGATTTAGCCCTGTTTCCTTCTAATGTAAAAGGAAGGTTGAATCTACTTTACAATTTCCTGTGTCTGCAGGTAGTAAGTCCAGTGAAATCAATTTAACTTTGTTGGCACAAAAGCCAAGATGAATGGTGGGAGACCCAGGACCCCAAGGTCTCCACCTGATCATCAGTCAGCCCACAATGGGCAGGGACGTGACTTTCACCAAGAAAGATGCATCCACATTTAGCAGACATCAACATTTTCTTACATCTTATTGCAGTAACCCTGAGTCCAGAGTGGGGAAGGAAGGAATGGTTCTTACTTATGTCAGATCCTCAAGGGAGTTTAGGCACCTAGCTCCCATCAAAATCAGTGAGGGTTAAGCCGTTAGCCCTAAAGCCTGATCCAGCTCCCACTAACATCTCTGACAGTCTGATATTACTTTAATGCGATTTGGATCAGGTCGCTACAATACAGACAAGGTACTGTTTCCCTTCTTTCAGGAACTTACTGCCTCCTGTACACAAAATTAAAATACACAATTAGATTTCCATTAACTTACAGCAAATTCTGCTGAATTGATCTGAACCTCCTTGTATTCCTATATGAGATCATACTTTAAATGCTCAGCCTGAACATAAATACTTAATGTAATAAATACAGTCTGAAATATTTGATCCACTTGGCAGTTTAATTGATCTACTACAGAGACTGACAGGAAAAATTAAATTAGTTCTGTCTTGTCTCTGCCAACGTCACATTTCAATTGTAATATTTGATCTACAGTTTCGGTTGTGGACTCTTTTGTGCAGTTCCAAGGTTCAGTTTTAGCTGAGAAGACTGGGATAGGATTGGGGTCCATATTGGCAAATAAGCATTTAAAATACATATTTTGTATTTTAACTCAACAGTTTATAGAATTTAGTAAATAGTCTTTTCAAAAATCAAGACTCCAGTTGCCTTCCTCTTGCCATATTTGTGCACATTAACATTTGATGTGAATGGAACAGCAGCCTGACATAGAGGGAAGTGAGGAAAAATTCTCATTTAAAATCTTCACCTGTCAATGCATGCTGTTTAGTTTGCAATGAAAATAGCATGCTTGAATTAAGTATCATTTTCTTCTGATAGCAGTCTCATTGGTTTGCTTGAGCTCTAAATCCTCATAAACTCTGAAATCACTTTCACAAGGGTTTGAAATTCAACAACAACCTTGAGATTATAGTGTTGTTTACCAGTGAGAGCTGATTCAAAGGGAGCTCCCTCTTGCTCTTCATGCATGATGCCAACACTGTGTCTATTAAAGTCTGAGGAACAAGCAGAAAATCTAGACCTTTTTGAACTCAATCAGGAGGTTCAGAAGAATGAGAAGAGAGGCATGAACTTAGTGAAATAAGGAGACACCACATGCCTCCAGCATAATTTAGGGTAGTGTCAAGGCTGCTAAAGTCGTGCTAGATGATTCCTCCTTCTTGTGCCTAAACCGGTTAAGTGTGAAAGGCCACTTGTGCTGCCCAGAAGCTGGAAGAGCCCTTCAGAACTGACAGAAGAGTCTAAATGTTATGATTTCACATCTCCTTGGCTATGTCCCCAATGCAAAAAACAAAGAGCTGATGATCTGACTCAGTTGCTCTAGCAGGAGTCTTTTTGTGTAAATAACACTAGAACTGGAGGATTTCACCATCCTTTATTTGTGTCATTAGTACAGTTTAAAAAAAAAAAAAAAATTAGAAGCCAGGACCTTGCCTGTTTGGACATGAAAGCTAGCAGCAAAGCCCACAAAAGCTGGGAGAACAGGACCAGTCCTTTGAATAACATCATCTCAGCAACATTTTACCACTCTTCCCTTCCACATTAAACACATGATCTGACCCTAAATCCTGCTGACTTGCGTCACTCCAAGGGGCTTCAATAGGAACCCCTGCCCAGCTAAGGTCCACTAACCTAATCAAGATTTGACCTGGAGGAACAAGCCAGCACCCATTTCCTTCCCATGGTTCTTATGGCTCCTAGGATCTGCATATTCCCTAATATTTGTGATAAAGATCAACCTGAAAGGTAGGGCAGTGCTAGAGTTAGGGATGCAATGAAAGTAATTTGCTCAAGGTCTGTGCATCTGCAGCAAAGAAGTGTTTTAAATTCTCCAGAGTTGCAGTAGGCGGTAAACTAGGGAAAATGCCAAACAGAACCCACTTGATATATTTTCTATTTTGCATAAGAAAAGCCAGTAAATCCATAAGCAAAAATGACAGAGAAAATAAAGGACCCCAGGAGTTTTGATTCCTGTTCCCAAGGTTTTATGGTAAGCAGTGGTGCTTCAATTCAGTACATACCAGTTCAAGGGTAAGTTAGGTCCTTGAACACTTCTTTCTCAGCCTTGGCAATGGGAATTGCCCAATGGAATAATACAAATTCTCTTCATCTTTCCATAATAGAAATTGAAATGTAATGGATGGGCAGTTCTAGTTATGTTTTGGGTTTTTTTTTTTCCTGGATACTGCAATTAAGCCTCCCTAATATAAACATCAACCACAGCAGCAAAAAACCATAAAAGAGCCTAATCAATGGTGCCCTGGAATATCCACTTTGATGTGCATAATGCAATCCAGCATATAAACAACATCAACCACAGCAGCAAAAAAAACATAAAAGAGCCTAATCAATGGTGCCCTGGAATATCCACTTTGATGTGCATAATGCAATCCAGCTTCTTTATCAGTAGTGTGGAGGTGCCGTGAAAACTAACTGAGCTATAACTTGCACAGAGCAGAGCTGTGGGTGAATTATGAAAGTAATTCCCTGGCAAGTGTAATTATTTCTCTCTTCATACACTGCACTCATCTCGGGGTCTGGGGAAATTTCAGTGGAATGTAACAGACACACTCTTGGCCTCAGCCACCAGAATGGTAGAACACTTCCGCTAAAAACCGGAGATTCTTGTTTACACCCATTAATAACATCTTCTACATTAATGAATTGCATTCATGCTGTCATCCATTAAGGAGGTACTTTGAGGTCTCTCTCTGCACAGAACACTAGCTTCTCCTGATGACTCTATTGTTATACAGCCCATAAATAAAACAAGTATTTTCCCTTCATATTTGAGGTCTGCAATTAAATCTACTAAATGGACTGCAGATGCATGGTTTACAGTAAATGATTCATCTTGGAAGATCATGGAAATGTCGAAATCACCACAATGAGGTAGCATAGTTGTCAAATTAGGACAATTTCAGAGAGTAACGAACAATTTTCAGAGAGTAACAAACACCAGAAATTTCACCTATGCCAGCCAACCTTCTTCCTGACTATGGCCAGGGGTGAAGAACTTAAAACTCTGACATAAGAAACCCTGTATACATCACAGAAATTATGATTTTATGCTATTATTTTCAAATGAGAAATTTCATTTTCTGGAAGAATAGTGTGGTAATTAACAGTTGCTTGTTCCTAAGTACAGCCTCCAATGTGCTACACTTCAGAGAGGGAGAGGACTCACCTAAGAAATGGAAAAGTTATATTACTGAATAGACAATACAGGATAGAAACAGAGAAAAACTGTCCAGTGGTAATATAGTCTTCTCTGTAACAGTCTGTGCTCTGAACTGCCGTTCTGATCGCTACTGTATAGGTAGCCTGCTTTCTTCACAGAACATCCCATGGTGGCAATACTGCCCCTTTGGCAAAAAAAAAAAAAATCTGTCTCAGAGACAGCAGGGTTCATGGGGCATATTGCTTAGGGAGAATAGCTTTCTTCTCATTCAACAGAACAGACCTAGTATGTTCCAACAATATCCCCTGTTTACCTAGAAGTGGCACCTGTGGGGTTCAGATGAGCATTGCCTGTTGAAGAGTTGCAGAGCCACACAAAGCACAAGGCAAGCCTACAGTGCACTGCAGTCTTTCCAAAAGCAAGTTACAGACTCAGCCCCTGCCCCATGCTAGGCTGCCCTGAGATTCCTTGCCTCTGCTCAACCAACTTCATTACCAACTATTATATCCTTATACTACAAATTAGATCCAGGAGCTATGTGCCCTAGACACTTTATGCAGCCTTGGAAATCTGGGTCTGGAGCCAAGCAATCAAAGTCAGAAAAGGAGCAAGAGAGGTATTAGCTTCTTTACAGAAGGCAGAGAACTCTCAGGTGGCAGAATGAAAATGGTCCCTGAGAGCATAAAATAATTATTAATTAGTTACATCACCATCATCACTTGGTATTCACTGTATTAGTTTTAATTGTCTCCTAAAGCATCAGTCAAATATTATTCACTGACACCAACGAAGTGTTGGCTCACAAGCCCAGCAAAGCACATCTTGTCTCCTCAAAAGCGTAAGAAAACAACCTAGACTTCCTAGTAGAATCTGATGTGCAGAGAGTGACCACTTGTCTGCAGGCAGCTTTTTGGCCTTACTGAAGCATATAGAGATAAATGTAATTTGACATTTGCATAGAAGAAAACAGGGTCATGCATTCACTGGTGCTGAAACAGTACTTTGATTCCAGAGCAGCCATTTTTTTTTCAAAAGCACAAAGAATTCCTGGTAGTTTCAAAGCATGGTTGACACAAGAGTGATACCAGGAGGACCTCTTGATCATTTTACCCTTAGATAAAACTTGCAAGAGATTGGAAAACCTTACTACTTGTTGAATTTCTCCTAATCCAAGCAATCCAAAAATGAAACAGCTCAGAATTTTATGCCCTGTGCTGATTTTGACGGCATTTTGTGTGGCATAAAGTCCTATGCCCTCAGAATCATTGTGGCAGAGTACTTTTGACATTTCTGCTGCAAAATGAAAACAGATTCTCAAACAAGAGGCTTAGGTCACTTCATTAAGACACATAAGGTCACAAATGTCCACCTAAGTGTAGAGTTAGTTTTCTTTTGACAGGCCTGAAGTGTACACATCAGTTTCTATCTCAAAGGGAGAAATGAGAAGGGAGAGTCAAACAAACTGAATTGAGCAAGACGAAGAAGGTCTTATACAGGTTTTGTGAAGTGTCTCTCCCTGTCCTTTCCTTCCTTCCCACCGCCATTATCTCTTCCTCTAGACTGACATGTAAGCTTGGTTGTGCTCTCAAATATATTGATTTAGATGAACCACCATTCACCTGGTGTTTCCATATCAAAGAAAAACAAAATGTGAATCAGACCTGTGATACTTTTGCTCCACTCAGAACCTCTAGACATCATCCTGTTCATTATAGCCAGTTAAGAAGACTGAAGCTCAAGGTCTGCTGTGCACAGTCCCTACCCCAGGCCAGTGAATTGCTC
>NW_010228078.1:30540-35889 GCF_000690775.1 Eurypyga helias
CAATGCTCCACATATATATAGATATATATATACACACACATATACCACAAGAAAGATGCTACAATTATTCTCTGCTCATATAAATCAAATTTGCCACATTATAGAACAACAAATTCTTCCTCCTTAACTAAAAGCCAAAATATGATAATATGACATTAGTGAGACCTAGCTGCAGAAGAAAAAGGTCTCCCCACAAAGCAGCAGCTCATTCCACCAGTTCCTTGCAAGTCTAACAATACACTGACAGGCATAGATAGCTCCACAAAGCTCCTGGTAGGTGGGTATGCGGATATGCACATCTGGATTTCTTAAAATAAAAATATACTACATTATCCCAGTCCCCTTGCACGTACTGGGAGATTTCTAGTGCCAGGCGGGAAATAGAAACTGGGCATCTCAGCAATGAGCTGCACGTGTAGCTGACAACATTCATCAAGAGAATATGCATGCATCTGATAACTGACAATCCCTACACAAATTACAAAAGATCTGTATTTACATTTGGGACCAATTTTTCAAGGAGACAGCCTCTTAGCCTGGGCAACTGACTATCTAATAAGTATGTCTACAAAAGATTCAGAAACAGGATTTTTCCTGCTCCTAGGTTGTAAGACTGCTATCAAGCAAAAGGAGCAAATTATTAATTTCCCAATTTAGTGGCTGAGCTGTAAAATTACAGAAAAGAAGATCTGGAAGTCTTCCAAATAAATAATTTTTTTTTTAAATAATTTCTTTTTATTTCATTTTGCTTATTTTTTGTTTATTGAGGTTATTATTTCTCTTAAAATTTAGCTACATTTAAATATGAAACAAGTGAGAAAAATTTATTGATGCATTTTGATTTTGAAAATACTTAAATGCAAATTTTAAGAAAAAAAAATCCCTTACTTCCATCCAAAATTATTCACTGAAGACAACCCCATTTCCACAGCTTTCAAACTTTTTGGGACAGTATTTATCAATTAACGATCTTTTCACCTGAAGAGTTTCACCTGTTTGTACTCTAGAGAGGTTGTTCCTGCCCAATGGAAGAAGCCAAAGTCCCTTCCCCAGGACTTCACAGTCACAGGGCAGCGCTCAAGAGGACTCATGCAGTCCAACAGCCATTGCTCGCTTACAGGGTTTAAGTTGACAGTCATCTTTAAGTTTTGGGGTTCAGGTCATACCTGTGTGGCTTTTCTTCATTCAAAATCACAGGTCCCAAATCTATCAAAATAGCTGTAGCTGTATGGTGTGTCTGGCTTCAGCTCTTTTGGAAAGACAGGAGGAAAGGGAGAACAGAGGGCAGGACACTGGACTTAATGAAAGACTCAGTAGTTCCAAGCATTTGCTTCACGAATATACCTTGGCAATGTTGATTTAACTGGAAATACTCATGAAGAGCATGAGGTATGCCAGGGAACATAGTGAGAGGTATTACAGGACATTTGTGTTTGTAGTGGAGGGTCTTCAACTGGGAAACTTTCCTCACAAATTACTCCATTGCATTAGAGCACAGAGTAAATGTATGTGCCACTTTGTGCTTGGCAGTGCTATGAGACTTTACATCCTATAAATCTATAAATTGAATTCATCCTGCTTACACCCTTAGTCTTATAAATTGTTAGACTAGGAACAGCTAATGGATCAGCTGGTGATTTATTTTTAAAAGATGCATACCACTGCTTTTTGGGAACTGAACAGGATATGGACACTGGATGTACCCTTCCTGAAGCATGGGCCCCAAGTAATGAAGAATTGCTTTGTATCCTCCCCTGTCCCCATGCACATGCTTTATTCAAGTTCTCAAAGGGGACCTACCATTCAAGAAGAGAAAGGTCTGGCATTGTGCAGAGATGTACTGCAAAGGAAACCGCGTGCAAAGAGCGGATGAGGCACCGGTAACGGTGCCAGGTAATGTATCATGCAAAAGGATATGTATAACTAATTTATTAGTATAAATTTGACTCTTAAAAAAACCAAACAAACATAGGCAAAGAAAACTCTAAAGGAGCAAACCCTACCTGCCTTGCTCCTTGAGACAAACCCTGACCTCACTAAAGCTAACTGTCTGAGGGAAATGAAGGAGCTTCGCCAAAAATGATGCTATGTTACAACAGGAGACTGTACCTTCATCATCGTTCAGTGTAATTACTGCCAGTCGCAACAGAAAGAAGGATCTATCATTTCCCAAAGGCTTCTTCACTGCCTCAAGTGGGACCATGGTGCTTAGCTGGAAAAGCCGCTCTTGGAAGTGATCCCTGAAGTTAAACAAAGTCACTTACCTTTTAAAGAGGCGACATGGGACAGAGCTTGTGCATACGTGGCTGTGTTGAGAAGAGTCCCCGGCAGGCAGGAAGGGAAGAAAGGTCCTGTAGGACCTACTGCTCGACTCAGGCTGATGGAGAAGAGAACTTCCTTACAAAACCAGAAATAGCTGATTCCAAAGACAGAATTTGTGCATGCACACAAACATGCTGGTGATCCAACATCCAACTAGATGGGACCACCAAGCCTGGACAACATTAGCCTTCCACAGCCCCTGCCTTCTCCACAGGGAGCAGTGAGTTACATGAGAGACAGCTCATCTTCTAATGACTTGGGCTGTACCTGAAGATGATACTGTGTAAGTCAAGGCTCAGCAGCAGGTAAGTCTGTGTGTATGCCCACACGTATGACGCATGCTTGCCCCAAAGAGACGCAGTTGATAACTCTTACCTCTGCTGGATCTCCAGACCCTCTTTTTTATTCCTTGTTTGATCTGCTGGAGAAGGAGAATTTAAATTCCTTGCAGGAGGTGCCACCTCAGCCATAGTTTCCTTAGAGCCCTCTTGGTCGGAAGCACCCCTCTCTGTTTTCCTCCATTTAGCTCTTCGATTTTGGAACCACACCTGGAGCAGGAGAGTAATCCAGGCTGAATACCTTGTTTAGCCAAACGCAAGGCATGGAAGTAATTTAGAAGCTTGGCTAAAACTTCCTCTTATTTCATGTTCCCATTTTATTCTAGTTGAACCATAGGACTACATGTGTATCTGGAATATTCCTGTCTGGAAAATAACGCGTGAATGTCTAAAACATTCAAAAAGCACGTTAAAAATAAAGTTTTGATGTTACTGTGCCAGTTAGCAAAACATTTAAACATGTGTTTGCCTTTATGTACACATTTAATTCCCACTGATTTCTATGTTTTAACATGTCTAAAAGCCTTTCGTATAAGGATGGACTTAAACATGTATCTAAGCACTCTGATGAAACCGCATGGAAGTCTTTAAATGAGCTGCTGCTACAGTCAGAGGTCAGAAATTAAAAGGTATATATTATGCCATGTTATCCAGCCCACTTCCTGGAGAAGACTGATACTTGATGGTATTCCTCTGATGTATTTGTCCAGTCTGCGTTTAGAGGACTCAAAAGGTGGTAGGTACTAATTTTGGAATATCATTTTGCATTTTAAAACACATCAGTTTCCAAAACTTATCTTTTCCCTGTAATGCAATACAAATATTCATGGTTTTGACTTTATCCCATGACTTTTAGTCCAAACCTTTCTCTTTTTTTGTCCATTTATCTTAGAGCTGATGCTCTGAAAGCACCTTATTTGAGGTGGAAAACACCAAGCCTCTCTTGAGGTCAGGAAATCCACATTTTAATACATGACTTCAAGTACAGGCAAGATTGTTATTATTATTATTCTCCTCCTACAACTCCATTTTAGTTAGCTGCCTTTTAATTGCATATATCAGCAAACATTGAATAATGATTTTATCTATATTCTAAATTTAGAGCAGTTAAATACAAAGCAAAATGCAGACACTTTCTTGCGTCTTAATTGAATGAAGGTCACAGCTATAACAACATTTAATTGAGCTATTTTTCATTATCATATTTTAATGACTTTGCACTGACAGTTCGCCTGCTTCTGAGGAAAGAGCATGATGAAGTCGTTTATTTCCCTATTTAGTTATTGTTTGACAACATCATCTTCGATTAAGACTCTGCTTTATAGCACATTAATCATATTTGAATGAGCAAGGGGTATAAATGTAAACATATCTCCCATCCTCTGTTTCCCCATGTCCCTGCATGAAAGCAGGCTAAACAAATGCTTGCATCTATTGTCTGTTTGCATAATAGCCAACAACAAGGCTAAACACCAGTCCTCAGCAATCTAATTGTCACTACCCCTATCTCACCCTTGCACCTTTCAGGAAGAAGTTATGATCTTCCACTTTTGAATGCTCAATAATTGTCCCATTTATCTCAATTTGCAGTTCAGTCTTTAGGCACCAATAGCCAAAATGGCATTTTTTATTATTTTTTTAAGCCAGTACCTACAGTGCAGAGGCAAAAGGAGATTTTCATTTCCAAATAATAATCAGTTTAATTTGCCCGCATATGACCAATGATTCATGTTCAGATTTAATAATCAGGATCACATAATCTGATTATAGGAGAAATAATTTGTTTACAATCCCCAATTTACTGCGGTGAATTCCATTATCTCTCTTCAGCCATTGGGTTTTAAGAGATACTAACATGACCCTAGGGAACAAAAGGCAAGCTATTATATTTCCTACAATTAGATCTTTGCATAGTCTTAACCCCAAGCACCTAAACAAAACAAAACAAAAAAAAAAACCGTGCAGAAAAGCCCCATAAATAAAATGAATACATAATCGTGTTCAAAAAATGGTTTGCAACTCTGTGGTGGATGCCTGCAGAGTTCTAGGGATCCATCTCTGACAACTGCAGGACTGCTGTTCATAGCAGAGCTTGTAGACACACAAAGTTACACCCTGGATATGGAAAAACAAACACCTGAATCAAAAAAAAAAAAAGGGGGGGGGGGAATGAAGAAAGAGGAGAGAGAAGGAAAGAAGAAAGGAAGGAAGGGGTGGAAAAGAGTGGGGGTGGAAAGAGAGTAATCGTGGCCAATGGTGTGTGCTGGATCATATTAAAGGTGTGGGAATTGCTCAGCAGGCTCTTTACCTCTCTAAATTAGGTGTTTAGAAAGAAAGCAAAAGGGATGGAAGTTGAAGAGGTGCAGAAGATTTCTTCCTGGCAGCTGGGCTCCCTGCAGTTGACTAACCCCATTGCTCGACAGTGGTCATAGTTGCTTTGGAGAATCACGTCTCAGCTCTTTTCTCCACGCACACCCCCTCCAAAAGCAAGGAAATGGATGTGCATTGATGTAATTTAGTACCTTGGAGACGCGGACAAATTAGTGTAGAACATTATCACTAGTTAATTATGAATGACCGATTAATCAACCTAATCTAATATTCCACATTATGTTGATGTTATTAAAGTGCATCATGAAAATGACAGATCGTCTTCATTTGCGTTCTTTGGCCAAATGTGCACTCTGCA
>NW_010228078.1:35941-36162 GCF_000690775.1 Eurypyga helias
TTTTGAATCCCCGAGAGTTAAATAATTTCCCCAGAATGTTTACCTGCACTCGGGCTTCCGTGAGGTTGATTTTCATAGCCAGCTCTTCCCTAGTGAACACATCGGGGTAGTGGGTTTGGGCAAAAACGGCTTCCAGTGCCTCGAGCTGGTGGAGGGGAGGAGAGAGCGAACATCTGTCAGGGGCCGGGCACGGCCCGGCGCGGCACGGCCCGGGGAGCCGC
>NW_010228079.1:0-1043 GCF_000690775.1 Eurypyga helias
CCTCCGTGGGGCACGGTGCCACCCCTCTGCCCACCAGGTCACCCACCCCAGCACCCTGCTCACCTCTTTGACCCAGTCGGACATGATGTGGGTGCTGGGGGTGCGGAAATGGAAGTTGAGGACCACGACGCAGATCACCACCCGCAGATCACCACCACGGCCGTCACCAGCAGCATGATGAAAAGTAGGTACCTGGGGGTGGGGCACAGACCTGGGGCTGGCGTTGCCAGAGGGGCTGAGTATGGGCAGAGCTGCCCTCTGGCACCATGGGCCCCTGCGACGTCTCTGCTGCACCCGAGGATGCCCAGGACTCACTTGCCGATGAGGGGGATGGCGTGGGAGGTGGCGGGCAGGCGCTGGGAGATGAGCAGGAGGAAGACAGACTGGGCCAGGAGCACTGAGATCACCAGGGTCATCTTCTCACCGCCTGGAGAGCAGGGCAGCTCAGCCCACACCCTGCTCCATGTCCCCCTTCCCAGCCCCGCAGTGTCCCTCCATACAGTGCCCCATATAGGGTCATGGGGGTACCCCAGGGTCCCACGTGGGGTATCCTGTGCCCCGGGTGCCTGGCTGGGGTGATGGTGTCTTGCTTGGGGTTGTCCCAGTACCATGATCCCCTCGTGCTGGGCGTTGGTGTGTCCCAGAACCTGGTGCAGGTGTGGGACATGGAGGTGCCCCGTGGGGTGACCCTCGCACCTGGCACGGGGCTCACTCACTGTCGGCGGGCAGGTAGAAGACGAGGATGGCCATGAAGGCGATGAGGATGCAGGGCGTGACGATGTTGATGATGTAGAAGAGCGGCTTGCGCTTGATGATGAGGTAGAAGGTGATGTCCTGATGCTCGCTGCTCTCGGGGGGGTTGTCAGGGTGGATGTTCTTGCGGGCCGGGCGGTGGATGATCTCCCATTCCCCGTTCTCTGTCAGGGCACACGGGATGGTGCATGGCATGAGGGACCCTCACCAACCCCCCACCAGCACCCAGTCTCCCCGTCCTGGGTCTGGGTAGCTCCAGGCCTGGCGGGATGGGTGCCTGGGTGCCAAAG
>NW_010228079.1:1271-1573 GCF_000690775.1 Eurypyga helias
GGGATACAGGCAGTGAGGGGCTGCTCCTGCTGCTCAATGCCCACCACCCACCCACCCTGACCTCCAGCAGGATGGACCCGGGCCACCGAGTCACCTGCAAACCCCCACCTTGCTGCACCCCAACAAGGGAAGGTGCTGGCAGCAGCGGGCACCGCAACAGGCCAGGATGCCCACCCCACTCCTGCCCCTGCCCTGGCTAGCCCCCTGACACCTGAATTTGAGGGTGCAGTTCTGCCAGTCGAAGGGGAAGAAGTCGACGTTGATGGGGCAGGTGCTGCGGGACATGGCGGGGGGCAGCCAGG
>NW_010228079.1:1752-3272 GCF_000690775.1 Eurypyga helias
GGCTTTGTGTGTCAGCCACAGCAGGTTTGGCGGCAGGCGGAGCACCTCAATGTCCCCAAACTCGGACTTGTTCCACTGCAGGCGGTAATCGGTCCAGCCCTGGAGGGCGCATTCCCTGGTCACCCTCTCACCTGGGTCACCCCGTTGCCCATGCCCCGGGGGCACAACTGACGCCGTGACACCTCTCCCTACTCACGTGCTCAAGCCACACGTTTGTAGTGAGCGTCTCGTCCACCTCTTTCTGCAACAACAGCGTGGGGCAGTCAGATACCAGGGCCATGCCAAGGACCCCCACACCCCAGCCAGGGTTTGGGGCAGCGGCCCCAGGGCTCCCCCACCCAGCCAACCCCGTGGGTGAAGCCTGGTTGGAGGGCACCCCACGGTGTGCACTGCCCGTGGGGGCTCACCAGTGAGATGAGGTTGGAGAGAGTGAGGGCCAGGTAGACGTCCACAACCTGGTCGGTGGAGACGACGGGGCGCACCTCCTTGTCATAGCCCTTCTCCTCAAAGAGGTGGTGGATGAGCCGCTCCTCCTGGTTCACACAGAGCCCGCCTGGGGGTGTGGGGGAAGGTGGGGCTGGGGCGCGTTAGTGGGCCCAGTGCCACCCCACAGGGATGCTCGCTGAGGGCAGGCTGGCATAAGGATGGAGGAGACAGGAGGCCAGGACACTGCGTGTCTGTGCCGCACTGGGGCATGGACATGGGACAAGTGAGAATGACACATGCGGGGGCACGCAGTCACACATGAGCACAGGACAAGGAGGTGGGCACAGACACGGAGGGACACACAGAAACAGACCCGGGACACAGCCGTGAGACATGGGCGCAGACGCGGTGTCACCGTGCACACAGGTGACGCACACGGACACATGGACATCGTCGCGGTGCAGGCAGTGGTCCTGGAGGCAGTGCCACTGTGCACACGGAGAGGCACACGCAGGGACACGCAGGCACAGTGGCACTGAGCACAGACAGAGGGACTCACAGCTGGCACACAGGGACACGGACAGGGCTGCAGCCCCAGTGTGCACAGACAGACAGACACACGGCCAGGCAGGGACCCCGCTCCGGGTGGCACAGCCGGGATGGAGGTGCAGGGGATGCTCACTGATGAGACTCTGCCACGCAATGCCCAAAATGCAGCCCTGGGGATGCCCAGCTTGGACCTTACCACCATCACCTCCCACCAACCCCATCGATGGGGACCAGAACCCCCCAGCAACAGGCCAACCCCAAGCCCAAGAAACACCCCCAAGCCCAAGACCCCGCTCACCCGACAGCACCAGTGCCCCGAGCAGGGCCAGACGCCCCGGCAGGTCCCCCATGCCGTGCCCGCCGTGCCAGGCCCTGGCTGCCTCCCCACCCGGCCTGGCCAAGCGGATGTCCGGCTGCTGGCTGGAGATGGATGGTGCCAGGTGCCGAGGGGGAAGGGTGCCGGCACCGGATAGCCACTCCCAACCCTCTCTTTCGGCACGTGGAGAAGGGGAGACGGGCAGGCACAGCTGGTCTCGCCGGCCCCC
>NW_010228079.1:3432-3967 GCF_000690775.1 Eurypyga helias
GCAGCAGCGGGGTCTCTGTGGGTCCCTGATGAGGTGGCACTGGGGGTGGGCACCAGTGCTGCGGCGGGCAGGAGGGTCGCCCGATCCCCGGGGGGGGTGGCTGGGGAGTCTGTGCCAGGCTGGGCACAGCACCGATGAGAGAGGCAGGAACCGAGACTGGGGAACATGGGATGGGAAGAGGATGCAATGGGGTGCTGTATCCTTTATGGAAAGTCCTCCTGCCCACTTTGCACCGCATGGGACTCCCCATGGGATTCGCTTCACACACTCACCAGCTACCAGAAAATAGAGCCCTTCTTTATTGAAAAATAAACCTTCTCTGTACAAATAAATAACAGCCCAGGCACCTCTAGGGAAAATGGGGTGGGGGTGGGCTTGCCAAGGTAGAGGGCCCAGGGGAGACGAGGGCCATGATCCCTGGTTGAGATCCAGGTGCCCCTCAGTGCCCCATTGCCCTGGGGAGGTCAGGCAGTGCTGAAGTGGGAAGAGGGAAACTGAGGCACGATGGGGTACAAAAAGTGGAATAGCCTGAGCC
>NW_010228079.1:4010-4308 GCF_000690775.1 Eurypyga helias
CCGGGACCACCGTCAGGTTTTCAGCACCTCGAGTGCCAGGGCGACGAGGCCGGGCATGCTGCGGGCCAGGGAGTCGCTCTCCAGCCCCACCAGACCAGTGAAGGCCGTGGGGCGGCCCCCCACCGTGGCCCGCACCTGCGCCCGGTACAGCCCCTTGGTGTTTTTGGAGCCCAAGTCCACCAGGATCTGTGAGGAGATGGCCACCCCGTGAGCCCCGGGGCAGCCAGGGCACGGTGGGATGGTGATGGTCTGGGGGGTGGCGCTGCCGGGGCAGGGGGCTCGGAGTAGCTGGATGGGG
>NW_010228080.1:0-371 GCF_000690775.1 Eurypyga helias
AGCCGCTCCGCCGCACCCGCAGGCCTCTCGGGGCGGGGGAATTACCACATCGATCAACGCGAAATTAATTAAAAACTGTAAATGAGGAATGTCATATTACATCCCAGCAGATAAAATTAAAAAAACCCACCAAAACAAACAAACCGACCAACCCCAGTCTTATCATGTATTGATCTGGAAGCCCTTTCACAATTTCTGAATGGTTTTATTCCTTATCCTTCTGAAGCGTACACGGAATTCAACTATATGGACTAAAGCTCCTTTCTTGATGACACGTATAACAGCTTACAGCCTAAAAGCTCTTCCAGAAAACTCCTTCATTTCAATGGCACCAACCAACTCAGCTCATTGCCTGAGGAGCATAAAATTTA
>NW_010228080.1:401-750 GCF_000690775.1 Eurypyga helias
CATTTGAGAAATTCAACAGATACAGCAGGCACTTAACTGCGCCTCAGAACATCCCAGTGACACCTCACCTGACTTCATTTTATTAATGGCAAAAAAAATGGAAGCAAACAGAGGAGATCTAGTTTTCTTCTTCAAAGTTAAATGTCTCCCAGGAGCTCATTACTAATTTTGCATTGTGTTGGCATAATGTCAGATAAAGGCGAATCAAGGTGTTAATTGCACACTCATGAGCCTGACATTTGTGCTGACATCCCAGTGCTTCGCCCTGCCTTCTCTCTCATCAAAGAGACATTAGCCTAGCATTTTGACAATCTGTATTTAATTTTTTTTCCTAAGAAATAGCAAGGTT
>NW_010228081.1:0-7824 GCF_000690775.1 Eurypyga helias
GTTCATGGTAGGGGTTGTGATGGTGGCTTTTTCTCTGCCAAATTAATGATGTGTTTTATGATTTTTCCTTCTAATTGCAGCCTCCTCAAGCCAAGCACCAGGTCTGTCAGTGCTGGTCCCAGTCAGAGGCAAGGACGGGATCAGGAGGAGGGCTGGGTGTAGCGCAGCGCTGGAGGGTGTGTTTTGGCTCTGTCCTCTGACCCCCGTTGTGTACCAGCTTGAGGTGGGCAACTCGCACCCTGCTTGAAATCCAGAGGCGTCAGGACATGGGGGAGACTTGGGTACCTCAGTCTGCAAAAGCTGCTTCCTCAGGGCTCTGGCTTGTATCTTCCAGGGCACCATTCCTCACATCACAAATAACTTGCTGAGTTTTATGGTTTGTTTTGGCTTTTCACATATTTGATTTAGGTGACACAGGCCAAATACACCAAAAACCAATGTATTTTGGGGAAAACTGGTTCTGGCTCCTGCCTGTAACATCTGCAGGAACGGGCTGGCCTTTCTACCCTTGTGTACAGTTCAAACCCAAGCTCGTTAAATATTTATACCTTGTACCATGGATCCTGTATCTGTACAGGCCCTGTGAGAGCACAAATGTTTTCAAACCCTGTTTGGCCGTGGTTTCTAGACTAACCCTTCCAAATGCTCTTTTACCCCCACAGTAATTCTTGCAGCAGCCGCCTGCCTGCAGAGGTATGTAAGAGAGGGACAGAAATAGCAAGGGTTTTTGGGACCGAGTCCCAGCTGAGGCTGGAGGCCAGAGGGTTGGGGCTGCTGCAGTTAAAACCCTGTGTTTGCTCTACATGGGCAGGAAATATTTTTGTCTTCTTAAAAAACATGCGAGTGAAGCCTCCACCCCTGCAAGGCAGAGCACCAAAGGCCTGATTCTCCTCGTGCAGTGTTAGTCCTTGTACGCTGTTGCAGAGGATGTATAAAATCCTGTCAGGTGGGGCAGGATTTTAATCTGCTGCAATAAATAGAGAAACAGCCTCTCTGTGTCACCAAGCTCACTGTAGCACCACAAAAGCTGGGTACTCACCTGGTAACAAAGCTCGAGATCTCTGTTAGCCACCCCGCAAAGCACTGATGGTTATTGTAAGTGCCCTTTCTGATTCCCTTTGAATTCCCCCTCGCTGCTTGCGTGAACCCCATCTGTTGGCCTGTTGTCTTGGAAGCGAACAGAGCACGTGGCGCTGCTGCGGGCTGGTGTCAGCTCTCGGCAGCCACAAAGTGAGGGGTGCTGCTGGCTCTTGCTGTAACTCCTGGTTCCTTCCTCTGCTGAATTGATTCTGGTTGCCAAAGGACTTATCCACCCCCCTCCTCACCCTCAGATGGTGGGTCCTGTTTGCAGCACCGAGTTATGACAAAAGTGCTTTTTGTAGCAAAAAGGAAGCAGTGCTGTGTTTCTGCCCATCTTCAGCCACCCTGCAGGCCCATGTTCTGACTGCTGCCCTCCAGTGCTAAGCAGCACACTCCCCATTTGTGGGGGACAATGCCAGCGGTAGGTACCTGGTTCCTGTATGTGCAGAGGTTTTTGGGGCTGGCAGCCGTGGTGTGACACCAGAGCCAAATTGGACAGAGCAATGGTTACTGAGATCGTTGGGTTTTGGGGTACATGGCTCACCAGGAGAGGTGGCGGGAGCTGAGCCTTTCCCTCAAGAGGAAGCTGAGGGGTGTCTACCAGCAGCCTGTGGCTCCTGGCCAAAGGTGACAGAGCTAGTTTCCTCAAATGCAAAGGGCAACAGCCACGAACTGGAGCTTGAGAGCTTCTGGCTCCTCATCTTTGAGGGTGGTGTCACAAGGTGACAGCAAAGCTGGAGGCTCTGTCCTTGGGGAATTAGTTGCAGGATTTGGCTGCACGAAGTCCTGGATGCCCTTGCCTGGGGACAGTGTTGGTGTGTGGGGGCTGCAGAGAGGACCCTCGGGTCTGTTCCCCAGACTGCCACGGCTGCCCCAGGTCCAGCAGGACTCGTGCTTTCACAGCCTGCTGTGGCTGTTGCCTTTTCAGGGATGCAGGTACCACCTTGGTCACAGGAGTCCCCACTCCTGTCCAGAGCTGCTTCTGTGTCACCGAGGCTTTTGGTGAACGGGTGCAAGCCAGATCTAGAGAGTTGCAGGGTTTGGATTGAGTGGGAAGAGATCTCAGTGCAGAAACTGTGAGAGAAGTAGCCTGCTTCGCATCAGCCGAGGGATTGCTGGCTCCCTCCCAGCCTCAAGGCCATCGGCAGGCGCGCACTCTGCGTCTAGTGCCGTGTTCGCAAGCTAACAGACACAAGGTTGCTGTTCAGAGCCATGATTGCTTGTCTGCTGGGCTTCCAGTGATGAGGCTGGCTTTCCGGTAACGGGGGAATGTGATTTACGTACTGGCCTCTGTGCTTTGGGTCCTGATGATGTCAGAGGTACCTTATCTCCTCTTACACCCTGGCTGTAGAGATCAAGGGTTCTGCCTCTCAGGCCTCACATTTCTCAGTCTGCACCGAGATGGTGTCTGAATTCTGCCCCTTTCTCACGGATCCTGGGCCCCCCCTGACAACCCTGCTGGAAGCCTGCTCCAGTTCAGGGGCTGGGGGTGACGCTGTGGTTTGATGGGTGCAGACGCTAACAGGGAACAAGTTGCGTGGAGCTGCAGGTAAACCAGCTGGAGGGACGTGGGGCTGGCTCAAGTTGCACGTGCAGTTAGCAGGGCCCAGGGAAGCCTCACTTAACCCAACACTGTTCTTCAGCCTGTAAAACGGGTACCCAGGTGAGAGGGGTGCCCAAACCATCGTAAAGTCTTGGTAATGCCCTGAGAACGCGTCAAAACGAGCTGTGAATGGAGCTGCCTGTTTGGGATAAATATTTGATGGCACAGCATGAACCAAACAGCCCCGTCGGGGCATGTTTTCAAGCTCTTTTCGTTTCAGAGCACAATGTTCCTGGTTGGACTCACGGGTGGCATCGCGTCGGGGAAGAGCACGGTGGTGGCCATACTCCGGGAACTGGGCTGTGCCGTGATCGATGCCGATGTTATTGCCAGGGAGGGTGAGTTCTGCGGAGCTGATCTTTGTTCCCGAGGTTCCCCTGACAACTGGGATTGATGCGGGGAAGCGCAGACGGCAGAGGGTGCTCTGGGTACGTTTGATAAGGGTTTCCCTCCCGTTCCCCGGTGGATGAGGCTGCGTGGAGCTGCTGTCCCGGGCGAGATTGGAGCTAGGATATATTTTTATTAAAGATAAAAAATAAGATGACGTCCTCAAACACCGTGGGGAGACCCTGCAGTGAGTTTCCCCCTCCTGGAGTGCAATGCTTCCCAGCTGTGAACTCGGGGCAAAATAGCTGTCTGTAAAGCGGGTTCCCTGCGCTGGCCTGATGCCCCCCAAGCCAGGACACACGTAACGCACTCACGTTAGGTGCCCCCCTCACGCGGGAGGAGAATTTCCCTCGGTGCTGGATGTCACTTGCTTGGTGATACCGAGAGATCGCTCCACAAAACCACTTATGCCTTAACACACTCAAAAAAAGCCTTCAGATATCCCAGATCAGAGGGAATTTGGTCTGTGCTTCTGCCCAGCACACCTGCCTCCGGCTGCTCCGGCAGTGGGCTGTCCTGGCTACAGAAAAGACCCAAGAATCCAGATCTCTTGCCGCAGCGGGACCGGAGCAGATCCTGCTCTCTCTGATTACCCACACCACGCCGGGGGAGATGCTAATCCCTCCGTAGCACCGGGATGAGGAGGAGAGCAGCGCTGGCTCTGGGAAGGGCTGCTGATTCTGTATGCAGCAGGTTTCGGGTCTGCAGCTGAGCAGTGGTGCAGGTGGTGTCGTTCTGAAGTGCCTGCGCGTTTCTATTTGGTGAAGAACTTACCGTGTAGCCACGCAAAGCTGTGATGCTCTTAACGTTTTATTGCACTGTAATTCCCCTTGAGGTGCAGAAAATTTGCTGGAGGTGCTAAAAGCCCTCAGAGACTATAGGAAAACACTACAGATACTCCGTGTCGGTTTTCTACCAATCACTTCATTTTTCTCCAATTCCTTTTTTATATGTGTTTATTTACTATATGGATTTCACCCACCCTGAAACTGCCTTGATGTGAAATTCCATGGGAGAAAGGAATTGGTCTTAAAGACTTTTATTAGGTTGGCCTGAGGTTACAACCTGTGGCAATGTTCCTGGATTTTGGAGAGAAAATTATCCACGGCCTGTCATTCTCTGTGGTTCGCCTCAGCTTGATCTTGATTATGGTGTTATTACTGCATCCTTTCTGCTGGTGATTTTTTGGTGGCTTTAAAATTATACACTCATGTAACATCAGAGTCCCTGCAAATACCTATTGGGAACCGATCTCTTGGAAGGTTTCTGGGTTCGTTTTCCCTAAGAATTTGGTGACTGAGGTGAAACACAGTAACAAAAGAAACCTCAGTAGCAGCCAGAGGCAGCTTGTAGCAGCCAGGCTGTATTCACCTGGCACTGAAATTTTCAGCTACCATAAACGTGACACTGGTGCTGGACCCTTTAGGATCTCCCTGCTTGACTCCACGGCAGGCACTGGGAATCTGCTCAGCCCCTCTTCCTGCCCGTGCCCGGCTGGTAGCTGACAGCGCATCCTCCCGCCCGCCCTGCTGACTTCTAACCCCGAGCAGCAGCACGAATGAGGAGGGTTGTGGTGCTGAATTAATCTTTGCAGGATGCTTCGATCTCTCGGGTGTCAGCGCTCAAAGGGACCTTGGCCTGAGAGGGTTTTCTGCAGGCGCTTCCCTGCAGCCCCCATGCCAGGTGTCTGCCGGGCTGCGGCGCTGAGCCGCGCCGGCCTCGTTTCAGCATGTGCTCGGCAGGCAGATGTGCTGCCCGCCGCGGAGAATGAGCTCGGTTATTTAATGAACAAAACGCGTTTGAGGCCGATCACTGAGGCAAACACTGACTGTGCTGTAGAACTGGCTCTAACCTCTGGCTGTTTAATGTTATCAGTGGTGCAGCCCCACTTCAAGGCCTATCGGCAGATAGTGCATTACTTCGGCACCGAGATTCTCTTGGAGAGCGGAGAGATAAATCGTGAGGCTCTAGGAAACATTATCTTCTCCCATCCGGAGAAACGGCAGCTGCTGAACTCCATCACCCACCCGGAGATCCAGAAGGAGATGCTGAAGCAGATCGTGAAGTACTTTGTGCTAGGTAAGAGGCCCCGTCCCGGCGCACCGGGACTCCTGCTCGTGCGGCAGCCGTCCCTGCTCACTGTTTTAAAGTGGGGAGAGGGGTGGGGAAGGAGAAGCGGAACCGGCGTTGAGTGACAGCCTTTGTGCTCTGCCACCAGTGGCCTTTCACGTCGGCGTTTGGAGGATTCGTTCCTGCCTTTCGCTGCTGCCCTTCACCACCTTCTTCTGTGGTTTAAAGTACATCTGTAGGGCCTGAGGAGAGCACGGTGAAGCCTCTTCTGAGATTACTTGCTGGATAATGTCATACCTTCCGAAACAGCCAAATATTCTTCCCTGCCCCCAGCCTCCCCGGGTTTCAGTGAAAGCTGCCGAGCCCTTTTAGCCTCGATAAGGTGAGAAATGGGCTGACAGCTGTGGTTTCCAAAGTCCCCCTTTTTCCCCTGATAAATATAACAAATACAGCTGTCAGACTGGGTCCCATCAAGCGCCAGATAAGATCACCAGCTGGTTTGGAGGTCTCCGTGTAGACAGAAGGACGTCTTAATAGAGTCAGTCTGGTTTTGCGCAGCTTATCAAAGCCAAGCCCTGTGACAGCTGAATAGGCCTGGGCTGGGGCACCGCGGGGGCCGCGCTGTGCTGCGGGTGGAGGAGGAGGAGATGGCGCGAAGGAAGCAACAGGCAGGAAGGCCGGGAGCCAGACGTGGAGTCTTGAACCCGGGGCTGCGGGCTCAGGAGGCGGATGCTGTCCTGCCCCTCGGCGAAAGCACCGTGTGTCTGCAGCAGGCTGCTCTGTCCTCATTAGTCAGGTTTTAATGATTTGGGAGAGCTGGATGCTGTCTCTGAGGATCGCTGTGTAAGGAAAGCTCTGATCGATCAAACCGTAGGGCAGCAAGAAGTCTCTCTGGGCGGAGATGCTGGTAAAATGGTGCCTTGTCGGATGATGATGTCTTTGTCAAGGCTTTTATTGCTGTGGCCAGCTCAGCTGGGGGGGTTGACTTAGACAGAGGGGACACCGGAAAAACTGGAGGTGTCCCTGCAGCTGGGGGATGCCAGGGGAGCGAGGTCCTGACTTACAGCTTGCCCCTCCCCTTGCCCGTAGCCCACGGTCCCCAGATGCTGCCAGCTGCCTGGGGAGTTGCGCTTGTGAAGGGCAGAGGCACAGGGAGAGCCTGGGGTGGGCTGCAGGCTCCGGGAGGATGGCGACAGGCCGTTCCAAGCTCCTCTGCTGGCTGCTCCGCGTGGTGACGGCAGATTTAAACCAAACACAGCCAGTTTTGGTGAGGTTTCAGGCCCTGGGGCTGTGCCTGGAGACACCCTCATGTTTCAGTGTCACGGCTGTGAGAGGTCTGTGGGGATTGCCTTGCTCCCCTTGGCAAAATGGAACTGTTTAGCCAAAGATTTCCAAAAGGGGAAGAAAACTGAACTGGGAAGCATCAGCTCAAATGACCGCAGCCTGGTAAAACCTTGGAGAAGTGTAGGAGAGCAAATTCTGCTGTGGGCACTGCTGCCCCGGAGAGGCCAGCAGCGAGAGCGTGACTGCCGCTCTCGCCAGCCAGGCACTGACGCTTTCATTTGAGCTGCTTGTTTCAGCTCCTCATTATATTTCTGCAGCTTCACCTTTGGTCTGAGATCATCCAGGTTAGGGGGGTTTGTGGTGGTTTTTTTTCCTCTGGAAACTTGGAACGAACCCATTTCTTCCCTCTGAGAGGGAGAAGGGCAAGCAGGCTGTGCTCTCCTCTTGGCTGTAATCGTGGAGCTGTAGAGCTCTCCCGCTCGCTTTGCTGGAGCAGCTGGGGCAGCACCAGGGATTTGGGAATCAGAGTAATGCTATTCCCTTTTTTTGGGGGTGTTGTCATTTCTGCAGGCTACCGCTACGTGATCCTTGACATCCCTCTGCTCTTCGAGACCAACAGACTGACCAAGTTTATGAAATACACGGTCCTGGTTTACTGGTAAGTGCCACGTGAACCGTGAGGCCCAGGATGCTGCCACCTCTCTTAGAGGCTGGAGGGGACCGTCATGTCCCTCCTGCTCCAGTGAGGATTAGCTGCAGCCCTGGAGCAAAGCCTTCCCATGACACCTGTTCTGTAGGCATGAGAAGCAACACCTTCCTTAATTCTAGCGTACGAGGGGCTTATTACTGAGGTTTCCTCAAAACCTGGCACCATCATACAGGGAAAATCTCTCTCTTTGGGCCTTCCACAACCTGTGTTGGCTGGGGCAGGGTTTGGGGCACTGCCCTGGCCATGGGAATGCTGAAAAGAGGCAGCAGGATCAGCCTGGGCGGCGCTGCAGGGGCTGGCTCTACTGAGCTGAGCCTTGGATGCCGGCACCAGATCTGAAATGAAGCTGGGAGTGCCTCTCCCCCACGCTTCGCCCCAGCTTTTCCCCCTCGTGCTGAGGAAGGCAGGCAATCCCCCTCTTCCCTCCCGCACCCCCATCTCAGTGCCGCTCCCCCATCCCCGCAGCGACCCGCCGACACAGCTCTCCCGGCTGATGAAGAGGAACGGGCTGTCCCAGGCGGAGGCCGAAGCTCGCATCACCTCCCAGCTGCCACTGGACAAGAAGTGCAAGTTGGCGAGTCACGTCATTGACAACTCCGGGGACCGGGGGAGCACGCGCCGGCAGGTCCTCAGGCTGCATGCCCACCTGGAGGATTCCCTGGATTTCCTCTGGGCGCGGCTGGCAGCGGGG
>NW_010228081.1:7838-8607 GCF_000690775.1 Eurypyga helias
AGTGGGAACATACCTCCTCCTCCGGCATTTCAGCTCTTAATTCACCTTTTCTTTTTGTCGTGGAAGAGGCCTGAATTTCCAGGTTTGAAAAGGGCAGGGAAAGGCCACCTATTTAATGAGCTTTGCCAGCTGAATGCAGACAGCGGGATGAGGCATCTCCTTGCAGGCTTCCCAAGGTGAACGTGGGGTTTTTCCAGCGCCGTCTCCATCCTTCCCGCTCGGGTTCTTAACTCCCCAGCTGTGCCTGTGGGCTGGGACTTGCTCCCCTTGGCCCTCATCACCCCGTGGGTCTGTACCGTGGGACTTCGGTGAATTTAGGGACATTGGTGGCTTCCAGGACAATCTTCCCCGGGGAGTAGTTGGCCTCCGGGGTCCCGTTTCTGCTAGCAGGTGTCCCCGCTTTGGTCCCCTCCTAGCTCACAGCCCCCGCTAATCTGAATTTAGACCTGAGCTTCCCAGTCTTTCACGTTGATTTAATGGAAATGCGTCAGATGCGCCCGGGGGGGGGGCAGACAGCACCTCATTTCGCAGGGGCTAGGAGCTGGCTGCTCGCCCTGCCCCCCGTTTCTGCCATCATCGCTTGGCTTTGGGCCGGGGGGGCTGATAACGTCCCCGGAGCGGGCTCAGACCCAGGACCTGCCCCGCTGAAGCCCATCTGCTGCTGTTTGCCTTTTCCTTCGGCAGCAGTTCCCTGCGGGCAGCTCGAGGCTGGGCGGAGCGGGTGCTGGCTCTTCACGCTGGTTTTCATGCCGAGCGAACAGCAGCCGGC
>NW_010228082.1:0-202 GCF_000690775.1 Eurypyga helias
GGGGCGTGCGGCACCGTCAGGCGGCGGATCCACGCCGGGAGATCGCCAAGTCCCACATCGGGGTCACGCACGGTGGTCGCATCCCCCTCCCTGTGCCGGGGTCCCTTCCCTGCGGAGAAGGGCTGGAGCTGGCTCCGGAGCCGTGTCGGGATCCTGTCGGTGGGAAACCCAGCAGCGCCGCGCGTGCCGGAGACGGGACAGA
>NW_010228083.1:0-5909 GCF_000690775.1 Eurypyga helias
CACGTCGGGTGACGCTGGAGGGGAAGGTGCAGTACCTGGTGGAATGGGAAGGCACGACCCCCTACTGAGCCCCGCCAGCCCCCAAACCTCTCCCGGAGCCAAACTGGAGGAGATAGGGATGATGGGAAACCCCTCATTGCGAAGCAGAGGAGGAGGTGCTGGACGGTGGGGAGGGCTGGGACCCCTCTGTGCTCAGGGGTCCCATCTGGGGCCGGCTCCCTGGGAATGGCCACGGGTGGAGGCAGTGTCTCCAGTCAGTGATGCTGCTGGGGGTGAAACCCGCAGCCTTGCCGCCCCATTTCTTACTTTAACAGTTATTTTAGTGGCCGTGTATACGCACAGAGCGTGGCCCCGCTGCGCTTTCCCACAGAGCCTCTGGCCGAGCCCGAGGCACCGTCGGGGTGGTAGTAAGAGCTCTGAGCAGGTCTGGCCTTTCCAGAAGGGTCCCCCTGTCACGGCTGGGGAAGGGGCTTCCCTGGGGAAGCCCCTTTGGTTGGGCACCCCACAACCTGCTCGCACGGATGGACATCTTGCCCGGCGCACCCTGACTTATCCCCACGGCCAGGCCTTAAAGAACAGATGCGAGGGGGTCCTGCTGCTAAAGCAAAAAGCACCTCCCTCCCCTGTGCTTTCACGGCCTGTCCCTGTGCCCGTAGGGGTGACTCTCGCTGAAGCCGCTGTATGGAGTTTCCCCCATCGTGAATTCATTCGTTCAAGGAATGTGGTTTGCTTGAAATGAGGGGAAAATGCCCCATAACCAGCCCACGTGCAGCTGGCTTTCATGGCCGTGGGGCAGATGTCCCGTGACCTGGACTCTGTGTGATGATGCACCAGCTTCGTTTCCCTGTTCTTCTGACAATCACAGTCTTGGAAGAGACGGGCCAAAACTTACGCCCTTGCCTTAAAACGCCCATGGGCATTGCATGGACTGGAGCCCCATGCCTTTGTTCCCACAGGAATCTTCATCCTGAACGTGCCAAACGAGCAGACAAACCAAAAAAGGCTGAAGAGGACAGCGGGGGCATGGGGAGGGGGTTGTACCAGGGTCCCTGTGGCCATCGCTGTGGTCTTGTGGCTGTGCCTCTCTGGTGAGCGGCTGCACGTTCTGTTACCGGCGTGGTGTTGATGTTTGTGAGCACGTGGGGTGGGTTTGTCTGCAGAAGAGAAGGAGCAGCCCCTTCTCTGACTAAAGCAATACTGCCAGGTTGCTCAGGAGCAAAGCAGTTGTTTCCTAACAAAAAATCTAATATCATGAGACATAGATTTTTTTTCTAAGAGAGATATATATATATATTTTTGATGTCATCTTCCTCATCTCTCCCCATCACCACGGTGGGGATGGAGGGTGGGCGATGCTGGGGGTCCATGTGGTCCTGCTCTATCAGCACAGCCCGTCCCTGCAGCCCTGTTGTTCATACATGTGCTTGGGGGAGATTTGCCAGTTGTGGGGTGAATGGAAAAGGTTGTTTTATTGAAAAAGTACTTAAGGAAATTCATCAGCGCGATCGATACAAGAGTGGATGATGTTTGCAAACCAGAGGCCAAAGCGTGGTCCTTAAAACCAAACTCCTGCTTCAGCTACTGCTAAAATAACGTAGTGGGACACCTACAGACAGGGGGGGTTCTGGTTGTTTTAATTCATCTAGCAGGCACCAGGCCTTTGCGCGGCTGCGAGGTGACGATGCCGCTGACGATGCCTCTCGCAGGGCTGTGGTTCTCCGCAGCCCCAGGATGTGCCCGCATGGTGTGGGCCAGGCGTGAGCCCCTTGGGTGCCCATGCGAGGAGCGTGAGCGTTCTGCTCGGCAGGTAAAAGCAATTTGATTTCATTTTAACTCCTTCCTGACGTGCAGCCGGTGTCGGCTAGGTGGAGAGGCCGTTGACCGCTCGTGCGGTGCAGGGTCTGGGAGAGGAGGCTCCGTCCAGCTCCGACCATGAGATGGTTTGAGCCGAGCGGGGTCAGATGTGCCTTGGGGAGAGGTGCTTGGCACCCTCATCTGGAAGGGAGCTTCACCGGAGGGGCCCCATCATTCTGGGAGATGTGCTGCTGGGATCCCCACCCCGGCAGGGATGGGTGCAGCTCCTGCAGCCAGTGGGTCACTCCCCGTCCTGCCTTGGCTTGTCACCAAAGGGTCGTTGAAGAATTTCCCTTTCATGAGTGCCTGTGAAGCCCTTGTGTTGTCTGAGTTGCTGCCTGAGGGTGGTGGGGGCTGCCAAGAGCGGTGCCAGGGCCCGGCAGGGTTATTCCCATGGGATGCGCCAATGGACGTTGCTCTTGCAGGAGCACCCGCAACACATGGGCCTGGTTCCCCTCCTCTTGGCCTCTTGCAGAGAATCGAATGTGGAGCCTTTGAAGGTATTTTTGTTGCAGAGCATATTTTGCATTAGCTGTAATAGAAATTATAATGACTGTGCACCTTCTAAAGATTTATGAGTTCAGGTTGCTGCTTGTAATAACCAACTCCTGTTATACCCGAGTTGTAATTAATACGACTGATGTACAATTAAAAAGTCTTTTTTTAACGTCATTGGTTCTGTGTAGTATCAGGATTACTGGGGGTCAGTGAGCACCCCCGGGCAGGCACTCACCATGATGCAGGGGGCTGCTGGGTCATACCATGGCCTGCGCCACGGGCTGCCAGGGAATTTCTGCTCCAGCCCCTGAGGACCTCCTCCCCCTCCTTCTCCACTGACCTGGGGGGCTGCAGGTGGGCAAGTGAGACAGAGGGATGCTCGAGGGCACGAAGAAGGGATTTGAGCAGAGTACAGATGTTGTCAGGGAGACACTGCCCGATGGAGGAGAGGACACAGACTACTCCAAATTACACTCCAGAGGTAAAAATGTGCTGAGGAGACCCTCTAAAGCCTCAGGTTAAACTGAGAGAAGATTAAAGGGAAAAAAAAAAACCCTAAAGAAAATGTATAAAGCAACAGGGTCTATGACAAACAAAAATTTAAAAATCAGGATAGGCAATGTGTGAGTTGGTGCCGGAACAACTGCAAAATCATGGATCAAATGCCAAGAGTAGATTTATCTTTGTTCCTTCACCAACTGGGAGACCCCAAAGCAGCACCAGCATGGAGGTAGGTGAGTGGGGCCACAGGCACCGCCAAGCTCAGGCTGTGCTGGAGCATCGCCAACCCTGCTGTTTTCGCCTGTTATTGGGGATTCGCACAGGTGTAGTTTACCCCTGCCCTTTGGTCGTCTTCGTAGCGGGGCAGGAATTTCAGGTGTGTTCCATACGATGCCTCTAAGTCTATCATAGCCTGTGTTATGGAAACAGATGTTTGACTTGTCAAGTGCAGGAGGATAAACAAGAATTTGATAGAGGAAGGACAGGTCCTACTCCCCACCTGTAGGGACCGGTATCTCAGCTATTAGGAGTCAATCGCTGGCTGGGCATGGGTCGGCTGGTGGTGGGTGGTTGTATCATTATTTTTCCTTCCCTTTTCCCTGCTATAAAGCATCTGGCAGCGGCCAACAGTGCGGAGGCTACGTCTGCAAACTGCAACAACACATGAGCCTGCCCAGGTAAGAAACACTCCTGTTTATTCCCTTCCCAGTCACATAAATAACTCGATACTGTTCATTAAGTGATGTCCCATTAAACTATTAATATGAGCATCTTTTTACAAGGTTAAACTTGTCCTGGGTAGAAAGCCAGAGCTCAGGTGTGGGTAGGGGACGCAGGGCTGGGGCTGTGTTACCTGCAGCTGGGTGATGCCCCGGTCCTGGGCTGGCAGCAATGTTGCCTGGCTCAGCCCGGCTCTTCCCGGCTGGGCAAGTCGAGCAGGCTCTGTGCCTGTGCTCCTTGCAGCTCCCGGTAAATGCAGCGACTGCTCATGTTTGCCATTTCCTTGGATTTTGCACGAGTGGAGCCAGCATGCTGCGTGACAGCAGGAGAGGGCGGGAGCCGGCACATCGCAGGGTGCCTGGCCACATCCTGCTGGCTCGGGGCTGGGGAAGCAGGAGGCAGAGCAGGGCAGGATGCTGCGCTGGGAGCAGGGGAGCCAGGCAGGGTTTCAGGAGCTGGCTGTGGGGTGCACCGCGCTGGAGGGTTGCTGCTGGGGACTGCCAGGCCATGGCGACCAGCTGGCACTCACTGCGGGGGCCTGAGACAGCCCCCAAATGCTGCAGTGTCCCGACACGAGCATCTCTCCGTATCCTCATCCGCAGTGCTGCAACAGCCCTCGGTGCATGGAACCCTTCCTCAGTTTGGCCTCTGCCGTCTCCAGGCTGCTCAGTGCTCCCTGGAACACAGGGTCAGGCCGAGGAGGAGATGTTTGGAGTGCAAATGAAATTCCCGATCCCAAGCTTCTGTGTTACAGCAAATCCATGAAGATACAAGCTGCCTCCTGGTGTGTGTCTAGCTCCTGCTCGTGCAGGGGGACCAGCGCAGCTCGGCACATTGCTCCTGGTCTCCCCAAAATCAAGATGCTCCCTGCACTGTTCAGTTAGTCCCGTGGGACACTTTCCTCTATCCATTTGAGGTAGAGAGGGTTTCCTTGGTCAATAGGCAGGCTGATGATTTCGGGAATTTCAAAGGGATGGATGGATCTAAAGTGGAAACAGATGCAGAGGAACTGTCACGGTCAGCTGCAGCAGAGCAGATCCGCTCCCACCCGCAGGAAGCGGAGGGCTCCGCTCCCAGCCGTGCGCGCCAGCTCTGCCCCCTGCTCTCCACCGACTTCAAAGCACCCGCATCTCCTTTTTGCCATCTGAGAATTTTGCTTTGAATTTGGGGTTCACCATAGCCAGCAGCTGAGTGCCAGAAGCCCTGGCCCAAAGCTGGCTGTGCTCACCACTTAGTGCTTGGGAAACACAGGAAAGCCTGCCAGGAGCCAGCCAGGGAATAACCTGGGTGTTGGGAGAAGGAGAATCCTTGTTCCCAGTATGGAGGGGCTGGCTGAAGCCCAACAGTTGATATTCCTGCCAGCCTTGGGGTTTTTTTGCTGATGTGATGTCTGGGATTTTCTGGCTTACAAGGTGCATCAGGAGCACTCAGACCCCACCCTGGGTGGGAAGGAGCTCAAGAAATCTGATTCGCAAAGCCTGAGCAGGAGATGGCAGCCTACCTTGGACTGGAAACCCCGTGCTCCCGCAGAGCCAGAACCTCACCTGACGTAGTTGGACAGTTCACCTATTTTGGATGTCCTTGTTTTCACTAGCTGTGGAGAGTAAAAAAAAAAAAAAAACAAATCCAACCAAAATCCAAGAGAGAAGTAAAGGGGATGGAGCAATCCTGCATGCACAGTTCCGCTGCACCCATCCTGCACGGCTGGTGTCCTGTGGTGCGATAGGAGCTATTCCGTGGGGATGTCCCCTGTGGTGGCAGGATGAGGGGCTGAGCCGTGCTGCCCACCCCCAGCCGCCACTGCCATGCCTGTAGTTGGGTGCTTGGGGTCCCTGGGTGCTGTCCCACATCTCGGACAGGTTGGTGCCGCCCTCCCCAAACCACCCTGAGGTCCCTTCTGGCTGGGGTTGTCTGGGACAGGGATTTTTGTGATGGAGGGAATTGTCACTTACCAGCAGTATTTCGGTGGATTCTTCCAGTTCCCCTTTCCAGAAATACCTAGATTTAAAAGAAAAGAAGCATCAACAAATACAGCTCTGGCTGCAGCCATGCTATTCCCTGGGCCTTTAGTTTCCCTGCTTGGTGCTTCCTGCACGTGGCCGTTCCTTTACAAAGTGGTGCTCAAGAAGCGTCGCTGCCCTCAAAATTCTGCTGTGTGTGTGACTGAGCACCCCGGATCTACAGACTAGAGCCTCCTTGGCTGCCCAGGGGGGACAGCAGAGCAAAGGAGCTGGGACTGGGGTGGCCCTGATCCAAGCAGTGCCCGGGGGACGGTGCCGGCAGGGACTGTGGAATGGCTGGAGCTGGGAGGCTGAGCATGGCAGCATCCCACTCTT
>NW_010228083.1:6128-14689 GCF_000690775.1 Eurypyga helias
AGAGGGATATCACTGGGTTTGGCCTTTTTCAGCAGCCTCAGCTGGGCTATGGGAGAGCTGGGGGAGGGTGTGCACTGTGAGGAACCCCTCCTGCAGGGAGGCTGCGATCTGGGGGCACGGATGTCTGAGGGTACCTGCAGAGCACAGCCGGACATATTTCAAGCTCAGCAATACTGTTCTTCCTCCCTGAAAGTGCTGCTTAATATTGTAAAGGCGTTTTCTGGTCCTTATCTCAGCTTCCTTTTAGATCCTCTAAAAACTGTCACTATGTCCTCAGGACCATAAATCCCCTTGTTCTTCGCTAGATCTCCGTGTAGCTAAGTAACCAATAACTAACTGGCCCCCAGTGGCAGTCGGAACATCTGCACTCCTTAATGAGCTTTGCACGGGTGAGGATCATCTCTACCATCTGCAACAATAGACCCAGCAGGCTTCTGGAAACTGCCTCCTCTCCCCAGGGTCATGGGGTGTCCAGCTCCTCCTTGCCCTGCCTGGGGAACGCCGGGTTTGCCTCCTCCATTGGGGAATATTCAGCCCGACTTACAGGGCTGAGCTCTTCGGCAGGATGTTCACGCAGGCAGCCAGCTTCTTATCCAGGATGGCCCTGGGTGAGACAGGAGGGGGAAGTTAGTGCCTGCCCCAGCTTGCTGTGGCTTGGCGCTCGCCTCCAGCCACGGGGACATTCCCTCATGCTGTTCCTGACCGTCAACACCAACTTTGGTATTGGAGACGTGGGATTTGGGGTTAATTATTACCCTGGGAAAGCAAAAGCACAGGTGACCTCCAGCTGGAGTTGCTTTGGCTCAGGTCCTCCTGGCACAGCACTAGGACTGTCCCCACTGTCCCCACTGCTAAGCAGGAAGGTTGGGTGTTGCTCCTGGCCCAGAGCAGCACACGGGACCTGTGCCTCACACGGTGCAAGGATCCTGCCCTGTGTCAGCCCGTGCCCATCTCACCATGGGGACAGCAGGGCAGGGGCTGAGCCACGGGGCTGCGAGAACCAGGGCTGGGATGGACACCAAGGGGTTTGTCTCCCAGTCCTGTATTTATGCTGTCTAACTGTGCTTCTACCTTGCATAGCAGGCTAAATGTGGATCTTGTTAAATTAACAGCATCAAGGTTTTTCTACCCAAAACATCCTAGAAATCTGAAGCCCAAATAAATTCCTTCCCTCTGGCTGCCTCCTTTAGTTGTGGGCTGATTTGTCATTGCAGAGCTGCTTGGGTCTGCCAGCAGAAGTGATGTTTAAGTGATTAAAGAATACTGAAGCAATCTCAGGGCGGATTTTACAAGGACTAGGTCAAATGTTGTGTTTTCTGACCACAGCAATGCCTGGGCCCTTCTCACAGAAAGGGCAGCCCCCTCCCTCTTGCAGGCAGCTCCGTTAAAGGCGCTACACGACTGACTTCACATTAGGTTTTCTTTAACACTGCTGTTGCCAGGCCCTGCTTTGTACCAAGTGCTTTGACAATGCAAACATTTAACTTCTAGATGACCTTGAACTGCAGAGAAGGCAGGAGTTATTACATACTGAAAGGCTCAATTCAATAACCTCTAAAAATTAACCCTTAGCGAGCTAAAGAATTAAAACTGCTGATTAACCTCTGCTCCAATCCAGAATGCTCTCCAGGCTGTTTGTGGCTCAGAGAAAGTTAAAAATTTATTGTCCTTGCACCCAGGGTATGGTACAGGCTGGAGGAGACACAAAGCAAACTGGGTGTCCCCAAAGACAATCTGAAGACACCCCAGTCAGGGTGCTAATGTGCAACTGCATCATGCATTGCAGACTGGCCTCTGACCCATCAGGAGAGCTGGGCTCTTCTTTGAACATGCATCAGGTCCTTTGCACATCTTTATAGACATCCCTGCCCTCCCTGTCTGTCTGTAGAAGTTTGTACCTTCCAACTGTGAGCACAAGGCAAAGATGCCCTTCTGGGGCTGCCCAGGCTCTGCTGTGGGGCAGGGAGGGATCCGATGACATCTCACCACTCCAGCAGTGCCTGGACCCAGCTAACTCCTGGGATTGGGTTTGGCTTTTAAGCACAGCAAGGGGATGGAGATGGACTTCTCTCTGCGATGGCTCAGAGGAACCGCAGCCTGAGAGGACAGGAGCTGAGGAGGCTCCGGGTTGTTTGCTCTCACCCTGTGTAGCCAGTTCAAGGCATTTAATGCTTGTAAAGCATCTTGAGTTCATCTGTAGACCAACAAACTGCAGCAGCACGAGCGGAGATATCCCTGCTGTGTTCATCATGTCAGACACATGGCATGAATCATATCGGATTTGTTCTCTGCCACTTCCAAGTCACTTTAGCGCAGGAACCTTTTGATCTGGGTGAGTACCTTCCAACTGCTTCTGCTCTGTCCCAATAAACTCCGATCCTACCCGAGATCCTGAGCTTTGTTATAGCAAACTGAGCAGAAACAAGCGGCCACCATGCAAATGGGAAATGTTGTAAGAAGCTGAATGTGATCTGTGGAAAAACGTCTGCATAATACATGATATCTTTGGGCTGGGTACTTAATGTACGGTTCTTTGTCCCTGCCTCACAATAGGATCTGAATTGAGACAGATAAAATATTAATAAGCAGAAAAACATAGAAAATCTACACAAATCTAGGGCAGAAGCGGAGGCTGACAGGCTGCTTGGGTGTTAGCTATATGAGGTGCAACGGCCATACCATCCAGCTCAAAGGGGTCAGCTTCTCACGGCAGGCACTGGGGAGAGACCGAGTCTCCTGTGTGAATTCATGGTTCCTTCTAAGTATTTTAAGTTCATAGTAATCCAGATAAACTGGGTTAGAACTGAGGCAATGAACAAGCCTGATGCTGAGTTCCACCTGAATCTGCATTCACAAACCCTGAGCTCCTTTTCCTTAAAACCAGCAGAAAATTTCCTTGCAGTCTGATCCGTCAAAGTGAGTGCTCCACTGAGCAACATAAAGGAAGAATAAACACGACAGCACCAGGAAAACGGTGGGTGGGAAAATAAGTGTAGAAACCCTCTCTCGTCCTCTACAATCATGGCTTATTCATCCAAATTCCGAAACAAAGGAATAATTACCCCACCAGTAAAAAGGCAACCAAAGTACATATATCTCAGCAATGGGGAGTGATTTATTTCCTCTCTCTTCCCTGCAATGTAAGGAACAAAGAGTGGAAAACATGTGCAGAGCTGTTCAGATGAAGCGTGTTCAGGAACTGAGGCTCTTTTCACCAGCCATGTACTCCTTTTTTCAGAAGGCATCAAGCGCTACAGATACTATTCTATTTGAATTTGTTAATACAGTTGCAGTATTTAAGGTGATACAAAATCCCTTTCAGTAGCCTGTCAGTTCCTGAGTCACTGACTGGGCACACTTTACAGAGGATGGGGAGAGTTTTTGGCAAGCAGCAGGGAAAACAGGGCAGGAGGTGTTGCAGGAAACTTAATGGTCCATCATAAACATTTCCCCAGTCAAGACGGTTTCAGTACTTTGAACAAACCACCTATTGAGTCAGGGTCTGACGGAGATGTGAAAAAAACTGCTGGCAAAATATCATGCAAAGTATCTCACATATTGAAAGAGAGAGAAAAAAAAAAGCAAGGTAAAGCCCTCATTGCCTGGTTTGTCTGGTGAGCAGAGCGCAGGCTTCCACCTGGAGCCTCACAAGTGCCTCTTCTGTGTTTACTATGCTTTGTCCCTCTCCATAAATGCTTCTCCTCAAACTGTTGTTCCAGAGAGGGACTGTGACAGGTTAGAGAACATGGAGCTGGGGCTTAATCCATCTGAGGACCCAAAGATTTAGGGCCATGGCTTTAAAATGGGTCTTGAAAACAAGACAGTGAAATAAATAGAGAATTGGCTTGATGTTACTGTGACATTGACTTTAGAGGCAATTGTCAGCTTTTGTTTAGAAAGCAGAGCTTTTTTAAGTGGGTATGTGAGAGAGAGAAACAGAGTGTAGGAGAAGAGGAGCACCGTTCGGATAGCAGTGCAACGTACGGAGAAGTACAGCTCCTCTCGAGGGACAATAAAGGCTTTCTTCCACCAGAAGCTGCTTTCGAAGGGTTCAAGCAGACAAGCAGGGGAAGCGCCCCTGTACCTGGCAATATCCTTGGCAATCTGCTCGTTGACGCAGTTGATGAAGGCAATGGAGTGGGTCCCAGAGATGTAGCTGCCGGTGACGAGAGAGTGCAGCTGAAGAGCGAGACTCCTCAGCATCGGGTACATCAGCAAAGACAGAGTCAGCACCTAACATGCAAAATACATGACTGATGATGTTAAGCGAAACGGTGCATTTTGTAAAACTAAGCATTTACAATGATCTGTGGCTCAGGGGAAGTCTCCAGTCTCCTTTCTTTCAACGTCACAGCAGTGCTAGTTGTAATTTAAGTGAAAACATATACATAGAGAGATTCATCCCCCTCAATGGAGCCAATCCAGGACTGTGCTGAGTGCCTGGAGCAGGAAAGGGACAGTTTCTGAGGCTGTATCTGCCCAGAGGTGCCCAGACTTGCACTGCGGGAGGGACACTCCAAACTGATGGGGGTTACAGACCCCACTCTGTGGCTTCAGCAGCCAGGATTGGTTTTCCGAAGATGAAGAAGGAGGTAAGTCACTGATTGTCTCTGTTAAAATACATTTCTGTTGGAAAAAGGCACAAGAACCACCAGGCACGGCTCCCATGGCAAGCACATCTTTGTTCCTGCAAAACCTTTGCCTGCGTGCCCAGGGTGAGGTATGTCTACCTCTCTGGGAAACAGTAGGGATGGGACCCTCTGCCTCACCCAGAATATGGAAAGGAGGAGGAGAGCAGTATGTCAGGTAGGGGATGGGATCTGGGCATGGGAAACAGATGTGGGCTAGAGCCTGATGCAGAACCAAAGCCATGGGAAGCCTGGGGTAATACAGTCTGTGCTGGGACCTGGAAAGCTTTTGTCCTGCCCTGCCAGTCCAGGACGATTACTGTCTTTGATAGACGGATGTTGTGCAGCCCACCCAGGCTGTGACACAGACTCCACAGCAGGCAAGGCGGGAGAAGACTTAAATGCAGGCTTGATGTTCTTTTCATCTTCATTATCTGATACCGATAGGACAGTGAAACTGGATCCCTTCAGGCACAGAAATCCTAATGGACACAGCCCTGTCTCTCTTCTGCCGTGCTGCAGAAAACAATCCCGCTCCCTCCGTGGGCTGGCAGCGCAGTGGCAACAGGTTGGTTTTGCTGTACATTAGCTGCGATTCCTGGCAAGCCCCTTAGCTGCTCGTTGTGCTCCCATGCCATCAACACAGGCACGTGAAGTGTGTCATTATCTCAGTGGGGACGTGCTGGAATAGCGCGGGTAATTGGGTGTGCGGAGTAATAGCCGAGGGATGGTGCCCGCTGCCGGGGCTGCAGCGCTTGCTGCCTCTGCGCAGCTGCTCTTCCCTTTGTCTTTTGTCTTGTTTTTGAAATAAACAGCATCTGGCCCTTATTCAAGTACAGTGGTAAAAAAAATGCCTAGAAGACTAGAATATATTCATTTTTCCCTCTTATTTCCACCCTCCTTTGTCCCTTGAAAAATCTCTTATACAGGGTCAATATCAGAGGGTTTTTTTAAAAGACTGAATTTAAAAAAAACCCTCTTTTATCACCACAAAGACAGGAGCCCCTTTCCATTTAGAAAATGACTGCGGTGCTAGATTGGTTGTCACCTCTTTTCCAATCCATTTGAGGAAATAGTTTTTGTTATCACAAGGTTTCTCATCATAATTTTTAGAGCTTCTTTCAGGCTCTTTTTTCCCGCTAAGCCATTTAACGAATATTATGCAACAAATCCCAGAAGCTACTCAGACAGTTACCAGCCAGAGATATGCTGGTGTATCTATTATTCCAGATTAGAATGTAATCATGCTCCCTGCTCAGGAAAAAAAATAGATCCAACCTGTTCAGCACGGCAATCATTAATCTTCTTGGAGATGTACGCGCATGCGATGAGGATATCCCACGAACATTTGTGATTGAATAGTAGTACAAGAATAACCATTCTCTTGGTGTTTTTTGAGTGTTTTCCCCCCCTTTTTTCTGAAAAGAAAGATAACAACACCCCCTCCCCTCCTTTTTTTTTTCCAAATAATTGTATTTGCCAAGGGATGGTGCAAAAGTCAAGAAGGGAAACTTCAGGATTTCTACCTGATAAACTGAATAAACTAATGACTCCCGAAATGTTAAGCCAACAAAATTGAAAAACCTGCTATGAGATTTTAAGTATTTCACCTAAAAGCACTGACCAGCAAAAAGACAATTGAGTTTAGAGAGACTAAGATTTCTGCAAGGTTTGTTTTGCCTTTGGTGAACTAAAAACAGCATTAGGTTTTAAAATCACCATGTTAGGACTTTTTTGCCTAGTTTTGATGACGTTCTGTGAAAAAAAAAACCAAAACAACCAAACACAACTTGTGGCAATCCTGAGTAGGCGGTGAGCTTCCTCAGCACGAGTGGAAAAACACTCAGAAGCAATCTGCTCCGCTCTCTGCAGAGCTGGAGAATATATTCCTCCTGCGTGACCTTTTTCTTTCCTCTTTCTGCAGAGGTTCCCTTGAGAAGGTACCGAGAGAAGCATTTCCACGGCTGGGGTTGGCACCCACGATGCTCCCCATCCCATCACCCGTCTCCCCCCATCCCAAGCGCGGAGCTCAGGAGGGTCCTCACTTACCAGCAGCAAGGTGCCACGGCCTGGCCGGGGACAGCCCTGGGCGGCGGGCAGCAGCGAGCAGCGCTGGGTCAGCCACTCCATTGCCCTGGCCAGGCGAGAGGCTGTGTCCCTTGCGTCCCTCCACCTGCTCTGGCCCGAGCTGGGAAGGCTGCCTGGGAAGGCTGCCCGCAATGAGCACTAACTCCTCCTCCTCTTCCTCCCCGGCTGCCTGCAGGCTGGTACCCGCCTGTCTGCCCCAGCGTGGGGCTGAGGCATGGGCCCGTGGGCCAGCACAGCATCCCAGGGCACTCCTGCCTCCCCGTGACCCTTCCCTGCCCCCCCCTACCCCCCGCAAAAGCCCCAGCATCCAGCCTGCCTGCAGGCAGCTCTGTGCACAGCCAGCCGCCCAACCCACAGAGCTAGGGAGGAGAGGTGCTGGGGTCCGGCACCCCCAGAAGTGGGTCAGGGCCACACCAGCGACAAATACTCCCCGTAGCATCGATGTTGTTACCAAAACTGCACCAACATCTGCTGCAGCCATCTCCCCCTCCAGTGTAAGCCCTGGGGTCTGAGACACTTGATGATGCCATTTCACACTTTTATTTTTCCCTTCTATAAACCAGTTATTTTCTCAGATTTAATATCTGTACTTTTTGGATAGGAACTACCAGAAAGCTGTTGTGTCGTTTGGGCCTACAGCGCTGCTGTGAGCTATGCAGCAGAGAGGAACAGAGCGCTCCTTTCTGTCTCATGCCGTAACTTCGTTAGGCTAACAGGAAAACGCCTTCACCGTCTGCCCATGGGGCACAGCGCTTTGCTGCAGCAGCCCCAGCCTGGGTTCAGAGTAAACCTCCGACGGCTGAGCTGTCCCGGCGGGCATCGGCGGGCAGGTGGTGGGAGACGCTGAAGATGCTGCCAGCTTGGAGACCTCGGGAGGTGTGAAATACCCCCAAGCTCTGTAGTATGGTTATTTCCTACACTCACTGTCATCCCTGTTGGCCACGGGCCGAGAAAACGCCGTTTCCTTCTGCTGGTGTGAAGCAAAGGCGGTGTTGTCCCGTGGCATGACCTGTGCCCATCGCCATGAGCAAGGAGGGGCTGCCCGGGGAGGGTTCCAGCACTGCAGCCCTCTCCCAGCCAGCGGGACCCACACTGGGGTGCTGTCCTGCTCCCTCAGCATCTGCAGGAGGAACTTCCATATCCCAGCTCACACCTCTGGCAGCTCTGGAGGGACCCCGGGGGGCACCGCTGCCTGCGACTCAACATCAGAAGGATATAGACCAGTTGGAGTGAGTTCAGAGGAGGCCACGAAGATCCTCCGAGGGCTGGAGTCCCTCTGCCATGGGGACAGGCTGGGAGAGTTGGGCTTGTTCAGCCTGGAGAAGAGAAGGCTCCGGGGAGAACTTATAGCACCTTCCAGTGCCTGAAGGGGCTACAAGGAAGCTGGGGGGGGACTTTTTACAAGGGCCTGTAGGGACAGGACAAGGGGTAACGGGTTTAAATTGAAAGCGGGGAGGTTTAGATTAGATATCAGGAAGAAATTCTTCCCGGAGAGGGTGGGGAGCACTGGGACAGGTTGCCCAGAGAAGCTGTGGATGCCCCATCCCTGGGAGTGTCCAAGGCCAGGCTGGATGAGGCTTGGAGCAACCTGGGCTATGGAAGGTGTCCCTGCCCATGGCAGGGGGTGGGACTGGGTATTTAAGGTAAGTGCCCTGCCACCCCAAACCAGTCTGTGATTCTGTGATTCTATGACTGCTGCCCAGGCGCGCCGCGGGTGCACGCCGGGACGCGGCTGCCCCCCCTGCCCGAGGCAGTTCCCACTCCCGGCTCCTCACGAACACAACTGATCCCCATTCCCCCGGAGCAGCACGGCACCCCCGGCACCCCAAAACCACGGCGCAACTG
>NW_010228084.1:0-646 GCF_000690775.1 Eurypyga helias
GAGCCCGGAGAAGGCAGCTGTGTCCTACCTTGGTGAAGTTCCATTTTATTGCGCTAAGAGAGAAAAAAACGGGCGGTGAGAGCGCGGCAGAAAAACCTCTTCCTCTTGCGACAGCCAGGCCGGCTGCCCGGCTGCAGCTGCCCCGCCCACCCCCCCTCCCCGCCCCATACGCACTTGCCCAGGGTGCCTCTTCCTTTGGGCTGGTCCTTCATCCATTTCCAGAGCGGGTGGGCGTTGTCCCCGTTCACCTCGATCTTGCTGTACATGTCAAACTTCACCCCGTACTTCTCCGCAAACGCCTTAATCTGAGCTTCGTCCCCGGGTTCCTGAGGAAGGCGACCGAGGGGACGCTCTCAGCGGCGTGGGGACGGCCGGGAGAGCCCGGCCGGACACCGGGCCGGCCTCGCGCTCCCCGGGCTCCCCGGGGAACCCTCACCCCGCTCCCCTTCCGACCTGTTTTCCAAACTGGTTGCAGGGAAAACCCAGGATGCGTAAACCCCTCTCAGCGTATCTGGCGTGCAAATCGACAAGCTGAGTGTAGTTTACGGCCGTTTTCCCTCATTTCGAGGCCACGTTGGTGATGATGCAGACGTAACCTCTGGAAAAGAGGCGAATCAGGAGCAGGGAGAGGCCACCCCCTCCCCTC
>NW_010228085.1:0-2470 GCF_000690775.1 Eurypyga helias
ATTCTATGAATCTATAATTCTATGAAAGTGTTATAATGCATGGCAACATACTTAAGATGCCTGTATTCATTTAGCAGCTCTGTTAATGATCTGAAAGAAAAGTCCAATAGCAATTTAACTGAATTTTCAGATGATATCAAATCAGGAGCTGCTGCAAACAAGCGTAAGGGCAATGAAATAATAAGAATGAAAGAATCAATTAAAAGAGAGAAAAAAACAAAATTAAATTTAACCTGTAAACCAGAAATTAATATATTTTGAAAAATTAAGCCTAAATACAGACATTAAGTAAAATACAAATATTACTAAGACATCATGTGGAAAGAAAAGAGAAAGAAAACAGGTATGACCTCTGATGAAGTACAAGTAATTGGATTAAACTGGGCAGAGGAAAATAAAAGCTCGTTATCTACTAGATTGTGAGAAAACTGTCTAGGAAAATTAAGAAATTCTATTTTATTAATGCAATTTCCTAAAAAATGCCCAATCAGTTAAATAGTTGTACAGACCAGTGTCAAACAGATGGATTGAAGAAGCTACTACCACTTTTTATTGATTTAAAATAGACATTCGAATTGCCAGACACCCTGGAATGTATTAGTATACTATCAGGTATCTACTACACCATAAAAAGATAGCAGTTAAAGTAGGAATGACCCCAAGGAGCATTCATTTTTCTGAAAGAATGAATTTGTAAATTTTATTATAACAGAATAGGTGACTTTTTCAACCACCCATACACATGCAAACTCTGTATGTTGTAAAAAAGGTTTGCAGTCCACATTTTTTTCCATTCATAACATGAATTCCCGGCAGCTCACAGAAAAATCAGCTCTACAGATTTATTTAATTGTACATTTATTTCAGTTTAAAATCAAATGCACAGGAACTGGTATAGGTAAATTTAAGATGGCATTTTGGTATCGTTCAATAAAACAGGTAACTCCTTGCTAGCTGCTAATTAGCTGCTAACTACAGAGGAAGAATTTTGATAAAAGCTTTTAAATTAAGTTTAATAATGGATAAACCAACAAAATTTCAAATGCAATGCATGACATAAACTGCTCAGTTCTGTACAGGAGAGTACCACAGATGTTGCCAGCTGGGTGCAGTTAAGTTCCTGCAAAGACAGATGTCAGAATTTTAAATCACTGTTACATTGCCAATATTATTTGCATCAAAGCCTGTATCCACTGCTGCTTTACTGTAATGCTGTCCCTCCATTTAAAATATTGAGCTAGTGTCAACTTTACTGCTACCAAGAGCATGCTATTTATGGAATCTCAGCAGAGATTCTAAAAACACCAGTCAACTGTAAAAAAAGTGGTTTTAAGTTTGCAGATTTTCATTGTCAACTTTAATACAATGCTGACCATAACCTAGAGAATGTTTAACAAGTGTGTACTGACAACTAGTGCTTCAAAGTGTGCCATCAGATACACCGTCCTTGCAGCACATCAGAGACTGCCAAGACCTCACCTGGAGTTGCTCACAGCATTATTTGCAAGGAGGTGATAAAAGAGGAACTGGAACGATTTAATTATTTTGGATCTTAATACAAGACATTTAATAGCACGGCATGTTTGAAAGGCCATTGATGTCACAGGACAAGAGAGACATACCTTAATGCTTAGAGTAAAACCTTCTAGACAGAACTTCGGATGGTGTATGCAGCCCCTCCAAGCCTCAGGCTGGAGCAAGGAAGACGTACACTTGGTGGAAGAGGATCTGGTCAGAGAATACTTAGGCAAGCTGGATTTATGTATAAGCCCACAGGCCGTGATGGGATGCACTCATAAATGCTGAGGAATTGGCTGATGTCAGCGCAAGGCCACTCTCAACAATCTTTCGTCCATCCCAGTGACTGGGGGAAGTACCTGAGACTGCAGTAAAGCAGTGTCACTCCTATCTTCAAGAAGGAGGACCCAGGGAACTGCAGGCTGGTAACCCTCACCTTGATCCCTGGGAAATGGATGGAGCAGCTAATCCTGGAAAGCATTTCCAGGCACATGAAGGACAAGAAAGCCACCAGGAGTAGTCAGCATGGATTCAACAAGGGCAAGTCACTGGCCAACCTGATCACTTCTATGATGTAATGACTGGCCTGGCAGATGATGGGTGAGCAGTGGGCATTGTCTGCCTGGACTTCAGTGAGGTTTTTGACACCGACTGCTCTAAGATCCTTATGAAGAAGCTGTTGAAATACGGGCTGGATGAGCAAATACTGAGGTGGACTGGGAACTGGCTGAAAGGCTGGTCCCAGAAGGCATTGATCACTGGCACAATGTCTAGTTGGAAGCCAGTCACTACCAGTGTACTCCAGGGGTCAATACTGGGTTCAGTCCTGTTGAATATCTTCATTAACGATCTTGATAACAGCACAGAGTGTATGTAACCTTAGCAGGTTTACTATACAGCTCCTTACAACCAAAGCAGTAACTTCCCATCAGTTCTTACTGGTAGCAAATAG
>NW_010228085.1:2513-6662 GCF_000690775.1 Eurypyga helias
CCAATATAAAAAGTTCTGAGTTTTTTTTTTTTTACTCCTGAACAGAAGGAGGTAAGAACTATTTTGCCCTACTACTGTAACTAAGTACGTAATTGTAGTAAAACAGTATCATCAAAGGTAATCATAATTATTTATAGCTTTGACTTGGGGACATGACTTTCTCCTGCTCATTAACACCATTTCCTACAATTATTCCATGTATAAACAGCCAAGGTCTTGGGACTTCCACAGTAAGAGAAAGCAAAACAAGCAAAAATGGAAAGAAAATATAGAAGATAAAAGGAAGGCCAGCACCAATGATAAAAATCAAGCAAGTACAATTCAAAAGCAGGAAGTTTGGAGTATTACTGTTATTATGAAGCTATTTATAAGGCAAAAAACAAAAGAAATAACAAATTAAATGATTCAGAACAATAAAAGTGGTATAGCTATGAATTGGAAATGTCAATATATTTCTCCATAGGATTTAGAAGTATGTTTGTGACATTGTGGAATCACAGGTAAAAGAAATCACATTCACTACTGTTCTGTAATGTTAAGAAGAATAAAACCAAGTTCATAGTGTTATGAGTATTAAACTAAAAGGAAAGACAGGTTAGGTAATTTTGAAGGGATATTAGGTAATCTTGTGATGCCTGATTTTTAAATGTTTGTCTCCTTTGTGTTACAACGGCAAACATCAGCTAGCATTGCAGTTCAACATAATGTGAAGGGTGTACATGTGTACAAAACCAAAAGAGAACTGAATCATAAACTGAGGAGGTTACAGGAATTCTTTTCTTTCATCCCAGCACCATTTTACAAAAGCATGAACACTTCCATAACAATTATCTAATGTGTTATATGCCTGTGACATTTAGAAGGACAACACCAATTTCAATAGGGACCAGAGATCAAATTTTAGCCTATCATACCTTACAAGGTAGAAGATGTTAGTGCACCTAAAATCCTTTTTATTTACTTTTTCTCTGTAAAAACTTGGGCTTCTGATTTGTAATGAATTGATGATTTAGAAAGTTCAGTTGATCCTACAGTTCTATATGTCCACATAAAACACTGTCTCTTTCATTTTCTCATAGATGGTTCTCACTACAGAAACTGGGCATTTGTCAAAGTGACCCAGATGGCTACTGGAGACCTGACACTTCCTTTCCATGCTACACCTTGCAATCTTTCAATTATCTTTTCTTCCATAGTTTCTAAAATTTATAATCCAATGGTGATAGTGGGGTGTTCAGCTGGAAAGCCTGGGGTCACTTCCACTATCTACCGACATTAAAAAAAGCCTTTCCTGACTGCAGCTATCATGATGCAAATCAAAAGATCTGAACACAGATTTCTTCCATTGCTACTTTTTAATTTTACCTTCCTAGTCTTTTTTGGGCTGGCTCACATTTATTTTATACACTTCCCCCTACCCCATATATGCACAAATAGAGACTCCAAGTGATAGAATCTTCAGCTTCTGTTTAAAAAATATTTTTATTAGATCAACCAGAGTTATGTATCAGTTAGAATATTAGCGCTCTGTTCAATATATCTCCCTGCTGCCTTACAGGCTGGAATATTGTTTTTCTTTCTCTACTTATTTCTAGTATGTGGATAACTATTGCACCTCTTTAAGTATTTCTGCAAAAGAGGCACAAATGATACAATCTACTAGATATGAATTTGTCTTGAATGTACCTATCAGGATATAAAAGGAGCATATAATTAATGAGTGAATGCTGTGTATATAGACTAGAAACTTAGGTAAAAAATCCTGAACAAAATTTCAAGGTGTTTTTTAAATAATATGTCAGTAGCTGCAGTTAGCAACTTAGTCTATGGGGATATGAATGGTGTCCAACTGGTACCTCTGCATTAGCAAATGAGTCAGTGCAAGAGAAGCCGACAGAGACTGAAGTAGCTGGTGCTGAGGCTCCTCAGACTTCCACTACCCGCCGTTACAGAGGTTGACTTGGGATCACATGTAGTCTGGTGGTCCCACACTGCATGCAGCAAAGCTGTCATACGAATTCTGGCTTCCTGAACTGCAGGCTTCTTGAGGGAGCACGTTGTTGTCCTCTCCCCTGTGCCATGCTCATATCAGCAGCACATCAGAGCCCCTGCCATTACTGCTCACAGAAGACTCCCCATTAGTTCTGCTCCTCCTCACAGCATTTTTGAGTAGTGTCAATGTCCCTGATGAACGTCATACCTTCCAGCTCCAGGTCTAGACAACACCTACTGCAAGGGTCTCAAAACACCAGAAGAGGTGAACTTTGTAGTTTTAAAGAAGAGGTTAAAATTATCATAGAAAAATACTGGCTCACTGTCAAAAGATTACTAAGCAGTGTATCAGCTGGTATAAAATACTCCTGAATAGGAAGCTGAAGCACTTCAATCTAATAGCTACTTAAAAGGTTAAAAAAAAGCAACAACTACCTATTTAAGGAAAGATTATCTCTTTATATATGACATAGAAGGACCTTTCACAAGTTTTATAGTCTTCTAGGAGTTCTGTCTGCCTGACTATCTCTGAAGGTTACAATACTCTCTTACGGTAGGAAAGACGGTTATTTACTTATGAACTTACAGACGACGAGTTTCAATTTACAACTGAAGTCCAGCTTTGTTACGGAAGAATAATGATATATACAGAATTTAAACAAACCCTCCGGAATTTAAATACATTAATAAATAACCAGGGTAAAGAAATATATCTGTAATCACAGGAATACTATTTCACACTTGAGTTCAGTTAAAATAAGACAAGAGCAGCATGGGAGATCATGTAATTTCAATTTTGCTATCTGTTTATGATACCAGAATCTCCATTTAGGAACATGATAATCCCTGATCATCTCAAGCTAGAGAGATATTAAACTCACATCGCTGACCAGTTTTTTATCTAAGCAGTTATGCTAGCTCCCATAACGATTACTGCAGGATGAACGGGAGGCAAGGGTGGTCTTAGTAAAAGAAAATGAGAAGGGAGTGGGACTTCACGATTCCATCCATTCCCCTGAAAGGAAGATACGAAACTAGTCCAGGTAATCATGTGCCAGAGAGGACAATCTGCATAAGCAATAATGGGAAGAAAGGGTGTCTTCCTGGAATTGCAGAAGTCTACAATACCAAACAGGAAGAACAGCCAATTCATTTGTTAGTGAATAGGAATGGAGATGTGTATAACTTAGTATTAAGAAGCAATTCATAGCAGGGAAGTTTAAGCATTGGTAAACTTATTCATTATACTGATCTCCAAAATCCTGCCCAGAAATTACTCCAAAAACAGGAAGCACTTTGAATCAAATATCTTTACTTATTCTGCCATCCTAAGTCCTATACATAGTTTCTTAAAACTGGGACTTGGCTTTTATTTCACTGATCCATTTTTATTTCCCAGAACCCACAAGACTTGATGAAGTATCTGACATCCAGCTTTGCCAGGAGCTTTTTCTGTCAGGCTTGAGTGACACAGCTTAAACCTGTGAACAACAAAATACTGTAACATTGATTCAACAATTCTTACAGCTCTATGTACCTTGACGATCTCCCTCAATCTTCCAAATCAGTTAACATGCCGATAAGGCTTTCTTCACTCCCTACTGCCTTGCATAAGGGATTCTGAAATAGCCCTTGACAAAGACTAAGTCCCTATTTCAATCAATACTCACAGTGATATAAAAATGTTTCATAAAAGCATATCCCTGCACTATAATTCTGCAAAAAGACAGAGAAAGAGACTGAGAACTGCAGAGCAATGACAAAAAGTGGGGGAACGTAACATGCACTTAGCTTATTGTATGTTTTATTTTACTCATTCCCAGCAACTGTGATTCCTATAAGACACATTAAATTTGTTCAGAAACTTTTTGTGAGCGGTACCTATTGCAACTGAATTTACCTTTGAACCGAGTTGAACATGCATTTCTCTCAGCTTTATGAAAAAAAAATGTCTTGATCAGCTGGAAAACAGTATTTTCTTTCTTATTTGATACACAGAACTATATGCCATCTATAATCATGCAGAAGCAATATATTCTCTAGCATATAATGTTTTTCAGTTGCACAAACTTTAAAATTAATTTCTTTCATGAAGGCACAATAAATTCCATTTTACCTTTTTCACAGAATCATAGCATGAATCACAGAATGGTTTGG
>NW_010228086.1:0-536 GCF_000690775.1 Eurypyga helias
CCTCAGCCCGGCCGGGGAGGTCGGCCCTAACGCGGCGACCGTGCTCGGGAACAGACGGAAGGCGGCTGGACGGCCGCCCAGCCTGTCCAGGCTGCCTGCTTTTCACCCGGTCAGCTTTAACGCGCAGTGCGTCTGTCCTCTCGCCCTATCCAGCTGGCCAAGGATCTAGTGCATCCCTCCTTAGAGGATGAGAAGAGAAAGCACAAAAAGAAACGGCTTGTGCAGAGCCCAAACTCCTACTTTATGGATGTAAAATGTCCAGGTAAGTAGCTAAAATGTTCATAACTTACAGGAAGAACGAAATGCACTTCATATGCGGTTCGTCTTCCTAAAAGGTCTGACTTTTTACATTTACTTTTCAAATCTAAATGTGGTTTATCTGTTCTGTAGACTAAAGTCTGTATAGTGCTTTGGGTTTTTTTTAAACAACAGAATGTGTTCAACCTTTTTCATGTTAATTTAAACAATCAGCTTTTCATTTTCTTTTCTGGAGGTCTGGCATGAGATTTTATTATTCTTCTTTATGAAATCTTGGC
>NW_010228086.1:554-16612 GCF_000690775.1 Eurypyga helias
AAACCCCCATACTTGAATGCGTAAGAAGTGAGATGAAATGGATGCTTTAAAGCATCCAGGGCACTAGTGTCAAATAGAAGACAATATTGTTTTCCTCCTTTAGTCAGTTGGTTGATTCTAGAAGAGCAACCAGAAAAACACGTTTTCGCAAAGATATGCACAGGCATACTGGGACTTCTGACAGTAAAACATACACAACTGCCTGTTACGCATGTTGCTGTTACATAGTAAGCTGACATCTAGCTCACATATGCAAGGGTTATATTTAAGGTGTTGCCCGAGTCCACCTTCCACAGATTTTTCATAAGTTTGGCTTAGAAACATCAGTATAACCAACTCCTCTTTTATAAACTGAACCATGGGATATTCTACTGCAGTTACAGCAGTATGCTGAACTGCCTCCCTGATCAGCACAGCTACATCCCCATCGAGGCACAGAAGGTCAGGTGTGGTAACATATCCTAGAAACTACTGCAGTCTAAGAAGGTGATGGCAGTAAGGAAATGCACAGACTTACTTACAGTAGCGATCATCCTGACTAGAAGCACGGAATTGCTGCTGTACTCGGGTTTTCTTATTATCTTATTCTTTCTTAGTAGCTTAGATTTCTAAGAAGCTCCGAGACATTGTTTTCCATCTAAAATAAGGTAAATTAATTAAACCTGTTTGAAAGTAGTGTGGTTACTTTTAAAAACATGGTTGAAGTGTAAGCCACTGCTTTTTTTTTTTTAAACTTGCTTCCAAGCAGTGTACATGCATGCATATACTAAGATTACAGTTAATGTCAGCATAAGCCCATAGATATTGCTGTTGTACTAATTGGATATTCAGTTTAAAGGATATATAGAGCAAAGCAGGCAGCCTTCAGTGATGGAGTCCTGAGTATGAGACACTGAAAATATGAGACAGCCTTATTCATGCTTCAGTATGGTTGGGAGTTGCTACCTAGTGGCTGAAATCAGACTCGTTTCCATGCAAAATCCACAAAGCTAAAGATTCATCGACATGGAAGTTCACATTCCTGGGGAGAAGCCAGTTTTTGCTATAATAAAACTGTAGCTGCCAGTATTTTTTTTGCAAAGAAAGATTTGTGCAGTTATTATTTGTGACAAAGCAGAAATCTGTTACTCTAATAGGAGTTCTCTGTCAGAGAGCTGTCTGAGGACCTTCCTCACTATTCTATTTATCTTTCTGGTCTGCACATGCTGAAAATGGAATCTATGCTCACCTTTATCTGTTTTCTATGTTCACATCTAGATTAAATCCTTCACAAGTTTTCTTCCTCCAAAATTTCTCTTGGCTAACTAAAAACACTTTTCAGGGAAAAGAATGAGAGCAGTGAAAACCCCTTGTTTAAGCCATGCATGGGAGTGGTTTTATTCTTCGTTAAGCTATAGAATTTAGAAGTTGTAGACAAAGTGTTGCTGATACTTCTTCTTGCACCTGAAACTAAGGAAGTTATTCTGTGCAAGTCTAATTTAAATATGATGCTAACTTTGTAGACTGCAGCCAAGCACGTGCCTTACGTGTAGGTACCAATTATTAAACAGAAAGCAAACACAGATCTGAACAGCAGTGTTTATATTCCCAGCTGGCAAACTTTGTCAACAGCAATGTTCTACCACTACAAGTGCAGTACTTCTCTAGCTAGATGGGTTCTTGCATTCAGCAGAGGCAGTTAGTCTAGAACTCCTTGACTTGTGGAGTCACTACAGGCAAACTGGGGCTCGTCAGCCATCAGGCTGTGTGCATTTCCATATGGGGAGTGACGGCAGTTTCAGCTCACTACCTTGCTTTCATATGCATGTTAGGAAAAGCAAGTATTTCAGACCACAGTAACAATGTTTTGCTTTGGTTTAGTTGGTACACTGTGTAATGAAACACAGCTCCAATTCTGGACACGTGTATTCAGAGTATCTGATTCATAGAATTCAGATATACATACAATTAAAAATCATGCTAGAAGTAATGAAAAAATTAATAATGCTGTTTTCCAGGATGCTACAAGATCACCACTGTATTCAGCCATGCTCAGACAGTAGTTCTGTGTGTCGGGTGCTCAACTGTCCTGTGTCAGCCTACTGGGGGGAAAGCCAGGCTCACAGAAGGTAAGGGGCAATGTTTAGCAGCCTAAATATTCCACTTCCATAAATGCATTTATGTTTTTATAGCCTGCAAATATTTTAGCTTTGATTTTGAAAACTGATACTGGAATGCTTATTTTGCAAATTGTGTAGAGTTGGCTAGTAAAAACATTGTTGATGGGCCCTAAATTGCAAATTTTTCCTTCAGTTTTTTGTTTTTAAGTGACTATACAGATATTCCAGGCAGCTAAGCGGCTACAGTGATCAAACACACTTGATTTTAGGTGCTTTGGCTTATCGTTTCCTTTAGCCTATCTGTAATAAATACTGCCTATTTAATTCTGAGCTGAGTTTAGAAAATTGAAAAGCAACATTAAAGGAGTAGGGTACTTGAAACCAGGCTAAAATGATTCTGTGCCACTGCAGTCAGTAGTGCCCTGCCTGTAAGGAAGCTCCCTGGCTCATGTTACTTAATCCAAATTTGGTTTGTATAAACTATAAGGGAATAAATAACCACTGATAATTACATAGAGGTAACTGGTATAACACCAGCATATCTTGAAATGCAACTCAATGCCAGGGGTATATGAAAAATACCGGAAACACTTGCAGGGTTTAAAAAAAAAAAAAAAAAAGAACAAATCAGATTTTAATGTTTTGCTTAAAGGACAAAAGGCAAATATATATGCAAATTACATATAGCAGTGCTTATTCCGAGTGCTATTATACGGATGTAGTCTGTATGAGGACAGAATACCTGAAAATCAGTTGAAAAGGTATCAACACTCCTAGCGGGTGTTTCCGTTTGCCGTTTGTATCACTAAGAGATGGAACAGTAGACTGACATTTTAAAAGGCATCTGGAAGAAAAGAAATAGTAGACCTTAACCTTAAGATTAATTCCGTGAAAGTCATATTGTTCTGGTTGAGTTATAGAAGACTCAAAGTGCTAAATCTTCACCCCTTGTGGTACATGACATTTAAATTTATTGCATGAGTCTTCCTACTTATGTTGAGTGGGCCGTTTTCCAAGGCAGTCTAACCACTTAAGGACTATTCCTATTTATACTCATGTGACTTTCTTTACAGGCTGTTCGTTTAGAAGAAAGCAGCACTGAACAGTTCAGCATGTGGTTTTGGATCTGTGTTCCTGAAAGCCTTACCAGTTTAAAAATGCCTGATAATACAACAGTGTAATTACAACTGATTTTGGAAAAGTTACATGCTACTGGTGACTAATGAGCTAGAATCTCTTTTCAATAAATGATTTGAAGTGCAAGTTCTTCCTGCAAGTTTGCAGACAACTGAGCTCTATTTTTGTAATTTTACTTTTAAACAGTGTATTGTTAATTGTGTGGTGTCATTTAATATAAAACCCTTGGAGCGAGTGCTCCTTGCTCATCATCAACTACAGCAGCACAATGTGTATGGTGACGGAAACTGCTCTAAGAATGCATGCTGTGTACTTTATTACTGCAGCTACCTTAACTGCAAAGGTTGCAAAGCCTGGATAGATTTTAAGTGGCTCATTTGCTTTCAACAGTGCTTTAGTTCCTTTACTCTGCTGAGTAACATGGTGATAAATAAAAATACAGAGTTAACTCACCTTCAGCTTTTTTACTGGAATGCATGGGTTCTCCCTCTCTCTAATCTGGTTTTAAAACTGCATTTTCTATTCTACACTGAGATTTCTATACAGAAAAAAAACCCCTCTCTTCTGCAAAAGATAGAAATCATTCAGTATAGAGAAAGCACATGGTATTATAAGCAACAGTAAGTTAGCAAAACACAGCAACAACTTTAAACAGTATCCAGTCATTACAAAAACTAGTAGAGCAAAACCATCCCTATTTTCAGTATTAAATACTTACTTTTTTGCTACAAGGGAACAGGTTCAGTTAGTTTTTTTAAGCCATCCCCTTCTCAAGGGCTACTAAAAAGTGGATTGTTTTTTTAATCCTGAGGAAAACATTAGTATTACGCGTATCTTATTTTACTAAATAATATCTCAAATTATGTATCAACATCTCTTTCAAAGTATCAGGTGTCTTAGTGAGCTAAATATTGTTGGGAAATTCTATCTAACCTCTATTATTTTATGACTTTTAAAACTTGTACATTTTTAGTCAGTAAAAAAAAAAAAATCCAAAACTTGGTATTACAATTCATTGCATTTGCAAGGTAAGTTTTATTTCAGTGACTTCAAACAGTGAACACTTACAATTAATTACCAGATGCAAAAGTAGGTGTTTGATATAGAAATAGCAATTTAGTATACATGTGTTTTTGAAAAAATCTACCATATTATGTCAGTGCCATACTGAGTTTTCACAATAAAGGTTAATTTAAGAGCAAGTTTATAACGAAAGCTGCTCTTAATTGACCAGACAGTTCTCTACACTTAATGCCAGTCCATCAAATAACTGCTTTCCGAACAAAGATCAAAGTAGCAATATTAATTCACTTGTGACCTGAACACATGTGCTAAAGCCAGACTGATTCCTAGTCTCCTGTAACTCTGCCTTCTCTTTCTCTACCCTAAAAGATAAGAACTCATGATTAAGTAAATAACAAGTCAGAGAAGGTTAGTGACCCAGTTGGTTCCAGGTACTGGAAGATAAAATTTAGATAGCATAGCATCTCTAATACCGTACATGTGACAGAGGTTTTTCAAAAGCCTTAAGTTATGGGAGATACAGTATAAAGAACATGGTATGCATATAAGAAGTTGGTGGGGAGTGAGACACTGTCACAGAATCATAGAATGGTTTGGGTTGGAAGGGGACTTAAAGATCATCAAGTTCCAACCCCCCTGCCATGGGCAGGGACACCCTCCACTAGACCAGGTTGCTCAAAGCCTCATCCAGCCTGGCCTTGAAGACAGCCAGGGATGGGGCATCCACAGCTTCTCTGGGCAACCTGTTCCAGTGCCTCACCACCCTCTCTGTGAATAATTTCTTCCTGATATCAAATCTAAACCTCCCCACTTTCAATTTAAATCCAATATCCCTTGTCCTGTCACTACAGGCCCTTGTAAAAAGTCCCCCCCCAGCTTCCTTGTAGCCCCTTCAGGTACTAGAAGGCTCTGTAAGGTCTCCCCGGAGCCTTCTCTTCTCCAGGCCAAAGAAGTCCAATTCATTAATATCTTGGTGTTAGAAATGCCTTAGAATGTTCACCATTGTTCACATCGATACTTCACTACCGTTGGATCATATGCAGACAAGCATAATAATAAACCCCCACCTCCTGCAGTCTCTATCTTTGTCTGAACCCAAACACAATGGTCAGTGAGTGAAACATGTTTTCTCTAAGTATGAAAAACGGTTTTCAAGAACAAAAAATAGCATTTGCAAAACAGATGCATCACAGAAGAAAAGTATATTATAAACCCTAAAGTAACAGTGTCACTTTTCAGATTTTCTCCATTTAAAACACTGTGTTGGTCTATTTCTATTCATGTATTCTTCTGCATGAACAACTGCTTACTTCTGTTCCGTGTGTTAAACAGGCGATGGTGTCTACTGCTGCATGTTTACTCAGCTAGTACATGCTCAAGACTGGAAAAAAACAAACGGTATTGTAGAAGATGCTCAGCTCCAGTACTTCTGTATTGGAACTCTCAAACAGTCTCAAAGACTTGAGTGGAAAGGAGATAATTTACTGCCTGACCAAATGACAGTCTGTTCAGAAAGGTTCTCTCTGTTGTCTACTGATCTGATATTACCAAGACAAAGACAACCCATTATTGATGAATAAAACCCCCAAGTTTTGGTGAGTGGGCCAGACGACCCAAGCAAATAGTTTTAGGCATAAGCTTTTACTGTTTTAAGGCACAAGAATGACTAATTTTGAAGAGTACTAAACCAGTCCTACTAGCATCAATTAAAAATGTAAGTAACACGTTGACACCTCAAAATACTACATTTCCAGGTTTGTCAGTCTTAGTTCATAAATGTCATCGTAGGCATACTGGGAACAGAGATGACAGCATGTTGTTTCATCACAGGGCTGGTAACAACTATGAAGTTAATACTAAAAGCGCTAACTTGGGAAAGAGGCATTTTCTACTAGCTGTTACCTAAGATACCTTGCTCCTTGAATTCAGAGAAGCAGAGCAGGGATGTAAGTATTCAAACCTTTGCCAAAGCGTATTTGGTTTTGTGTCAGCCCAGAAATACTGTTTCTAGAATTTCCGAATACAGTGCTGTTTCTGCCTACCGAAGTTAGCACTTGTATTACTCAAAACCAATGAGACAGTCAGACAGCTCACCATGTTGTGCTATTCAGGTGTATTTGGCTTGGGAAATAACACCTTTATTTCACAGTAAACTAGTTGCACACATTTTCTGTGTCCAATAAAAATGGAAGAGAGGACAAAGTAACAAAAATATGTTTTACTTACATCACTCTAACTTCATTCTTTTCCAATTCTTAACAATCCACACCTCTGACAAAAGCATACTTCTGGTACAAATCTGCATTCTGTAGATAGCTTCAAATTTGGGTTTTGTCGGGGTTTTTGGCCTTTTTTTTTGCTTTTTAAGCAAATAAAAATGCTACGTGACAATATAAAACCAGTAAAATTATTTTTCTTTAAAAAGTAATACTAAACAGTTTTGGCAAACTGGAACTGTGGAAATAACTAATTATGTCTTTGTGTGCTCAAATCAAGACATAAAATTCTTCAGAACTTTAACACTTAAGGTAGGTAATTTGTTGTACTTCTCAGTGCAAGAAACCAATGCTTTTTAAAAAAACAAACAAACAAACAAAAAAAACCCAAACTGTTTGGTCAAGCGCTTGACTGGATGAGAAAAAACCTGCTAATATAATGATAATTTACACAGGTACTACAGGAAGTCAAATGTGACTGTTACATTCTCCTTTTCTGTAAGTTAGGAACTTCCCTGAGAGATGAATTCCAGTTATACCTAGTTTAGCACCATTAGCAGAAGTTAATTAAGTGAATATTTGATGCCTTTTTTTTTCCCCCCACGTGTTCTTAGTTACACCCTTCTCTCTTTGTTTTTCATGTTTCAGTACAGTGAGTTCTGTTACACGTATCTCTTTTTAATCTATATATTGTGCCCATTTTTCTTTATCAAATTCCCTTGCAATCTTTAAGGCAGTGCTGTTGAGTGAAACTGATTGCATATTACAGATAATACTAACAATTACTCCTCTAGGTGGTGTCACTAGCCCAGTATCTATAGCTTCAGAGTCCAGCTCTTCAGGAAGAATTAAGAGGACACTACTTGCCCCCACTGCGCCACCTGTATGAGATGCATAGTGTCTCTGCTGTCTGCAACAGCCATATTGCTGTTTTTTCTCTACTACAGCCCAAGCCATTGCATATTTACCATCCCTGTCCCACGACACTTCTGTTTTTGGCACTGGGGTCCACATCATTGCAACCGTGTCTGGTTTGAGGTACCCAGGAAGAAGTTTGCCATCAGTGTTTTTAAATTGTCCAGCTTGGTAACTGTATAACAAGGCATTTCCAAACTTCAGAAGGTCACCTACTGACGACAGAAATCCACCACCAGCCCACTTGTAAGAGTTGTCCACATATGGTGCGTTTACCAGCCGTCCCTTTTTGTTGTAAACGTAACACCTAGAATTCAAGAAAATTCAACTTGTCATTCTCGGATACCATGCACAACTACTTAAAGCTGCCCTACCTTAAAAGAGAAAACTGAGCACGTATTAGCTTGTTCTCATTTTTAAAAATTTCTTTTTTTCAAAGATTTTTTTAAAATACCTTTTTCTTAAATACACTTCTTGAAGAAAAATCAGTAAGACATTCAGATGGAAAAAACAAACATTAATGTGACTTCTAAGGTTAGAAGCTTAGTTTCAACAAAAGTACTAATCCCTCTACTTAAGGATATAAAGAGTAAAGGCAATATACAAGTAAGAGATGTGTCAGAAATCTACATCAGCCAGCACAGGACTTTTATTAAATCTCTGTACTAGATTTCAAGTGTTTTAAGAAAGAGGAATCCTACAACTGATTATCAGACACTGAGCTGAAATTTCACTTCGGTGACTGCTTTGAGACAGGAGTTTCCATTTATGATTGATTTCTCCCCACTGCCCCATTACAGTTGCCATACACTACAACAACTGAATATTCTGGAACCAATAAGGACAGTGAGAAGCGTGAAAGGGTCTTGCAAAACGTGTCACTAAAATACAAATTAGAAACTACCAGCCAGAACTGCAGAATAAACTATCAGAAACAAGACAAGTAAAGACTGAATTAGGCTTTTGAAAGAAGCAGTCCAATCCTGACTAGATTGATTTCATACTCCATAGGAAAAGGAATGTTGAATAACTACATCATCTGATTAATTTCAACCTTTGCACTTTAGACCACAAGAGGTCCATGTACTTGGACCCACTTGAAGAGCTGGGGGGGGGGGGGTGTGGGGAAAGAAAGCTAAAAAAAGGGTTTGGAGGCAGGGCAAGCTTTCTGTCAAAGAGTACAGAGACACATTCCCCATGTAGTCTGCACTTATACTGGAACACTTTCAGGGGAACTTCTGAAAGCCATAACACTGAAAATCAGAGGCTGAAGCAAAGGAAGAGAGATGAAGGGTCCAAAACTGCCATCAGTTCTGCCATCGAGTTGATTATCTTGGTGTCCCTCTAGTCAGTTTTTGATCACAAATACCAGCACAAAGCATCTTAGAACACAGCAACCAAGCTATCCCTCAAACATCAAACACTGCTTTGTGTGTGTAAATATACACTTATTTGTATGTACTATAAACCTTGGATTCAACATGTTCATCACCATTTTCATTCTTTGAGAGCAGTTTAGAAGCCAAACTTTTAAAAAGCTTGTGTCTCACTTTCATGAGACATTCCATAACTTGCTTTTGTGATTGAGTAAGAATTCTTCTCCCACATGAAAATTTAACAGGCAACTCAATAAACCAGTTTCAGTGCCCAGACAGGTAAGTCAGTAAAGTAAGTCTGGAGAGAAAGAAAAGAAACTACCCTTATCCACTACACTGGAATGGATTATCCAGTTCCATAAATTTCTCTGGGGTTTTGGTGTGGTTTTTTTTGTTTGTTTGTGGTTTGTTGGGGTTTTTTTTGGTGTGTGCATGTTTTTGATTTTTTGAGTTAATAAAAAGAAATAAAATTGTTAAAACACGTTAAACAGAATTTTAATTCTGGTTAAAACTGATGCTACAGTTTAATTTATGAAAACCTTGTGTTACTGTTAGACTATTACAATTCCACAAGACTCTTAAAAAGTCAGCATATTAAGCAAACCAAGGTTTCTAATATAGTTTCCTAGTTACTCCTTTATTTTACTCTATTTACACCTGCCTGCTTATTCGTACCCAAAATAAATGCAACTTCAAAATCACCAGTACCACTAGTGCCCCCATATATAGTCTTCAAACAGAAATACTTGTTTCCTGTTCTGTAATGTTACATGCTAATTACAGAGCCAGTACCATAATGCTGACATAAAATCAGTTACATGACTAACTTTGCAATAACATAAGCCGCTTCTTTTAAAAGCTTGAATAAATTAATAATTCACATAATTTTAATTCAGTTGGGCTAATAAAGATAGAAAGAGCAACAATTGTTGGGGGGTGGGGGAGTGGGGGAAGTTTCATCCTTGTTTACCTTGCTCTGTTATATATCATTGCTTCATTGTCATCTAGTACAGTTGACAGCATATCCAAATCACGAAACATTTTTAGCATATAATCTGTAAATTTTTGTCCTGAAACTCTCTCCACAACAGCACTTAGGAGAGTAAAGCCATACGTTGAATACAAGAACTGACTACCTTGAAGAAACACAACGAGAAAGGGGGGAAGGGGGGAAGTTAGCCACATGATGCTTAAATGGAATCTGAAGGATAAATTTTAAGTAATCACGTGCAAATGAAACTATATCTAGCAATGAATAATCAGCTAAAAGACTGACCCTCCACCCTCATTTTAATACGATGTGAATCACAAGCTTATGACCCAGGGCCCTGGGAAGCTCTGTACTGCAGCACATGGGGATGCTTGCCAAGTGTGCTTGGCAGCTCCGAGAAGAGCGCTAAGAAAGGTTCAGGGATCTGCGCATACAGCCAGGTTTCGTGCCAAGAGGTGAAGACTGATACTTAACATCCTTTCCACAAGACTTACGACAGTAGTTACAACAACTATGTCTGAATTTGCAAAGCTGAGGCAAATCTTAAAATTACTTCTTCAGAGGTGCTGACCTACTGTGACTTGTCTGTGTGATGGAAACACAAGGGTGGTACTCGCCCAAGGTTTTCAAAGGTCTTGCTCACTTTTACCATAGCGTTCCTGGCCCTAGTTCTAGAACATCCTGAAAGATTATACAAACACTAACTGCATATTATTAGAGGCAATATAATTTACAGAACAGTGTTTCATTTTTTTAAATCTCATTCTTGCATTAATGCTTTTTAGGAAACATCTACATATCAAGCAACTGCCAAACTGCCTACAGGCAAGACAGATGTCTGTCTTAAAATGGTTCTCACAAGTCTCCAAGATGGTAAGTGGTTAACTTCTGACCCCTTAAATGCACATTTCTTACTGTTTATCAGCAATGTGTGCCGTTTGCCTGTTAGCCTAACTCATTTAGAGCTTACACGTGAAGTTCCTCAAAGTCCTCTCTAGAACTGACGAATTCCAACAACAAATTACCTCAATAATTCTGTGATCCTGTGGTATTCCTGCAGAACTTTTCAGCTCTGGTTTAGTGCCTCACTAAAATTTTTTTTGCTTTTGATTCAGAGGGCCCTGAGCATGAATACAGCAAGTTGATATCTGCTTACAAAATACTTGGTAGAGAAAAATTTGTTACCAAAATTATAATCTGCTTTAGCATTTATAAATACAAGTAACTGCTACGTTCATAGCAATTACTGCATTACTTAGAGTATTGCTGGGAGAAAAGCCTTCTCTCTACCTGCGGTCCCACTTTCTCTTCTCCCCTGCATTATCTGGGACTCTTACCACCTTTTAAGTCTTGGCTACATCACATTTTGAACCTGCAGGATTATGGTGCAGATACACCATTAGAAGCTATCTGTATAAGCATAATTCTTTAAATCAGTAGATTGGTAAAAATATCTATACAAAACTTAGCTAAAATTCAAATGATAGAATCCTCATCAGTCTTCAAAAATTATGTCAGTTTTTAAGACAATTACATGACCAGATGTTTTGTGCAGAACAGCCCAAATACTTCTCTGTTCAGCCTTCAATGGGGCACAAGAAGGAAAACAAACAAACAAAGCAAGCAGTGAGGAAAGCAGAACAAAACAAAAGCCCCACACCAACACCCTTCACCGAACTCTATCATCACTGCATGTAAAACAATTTGAAACAAAAATTTCACTAGAAGAGCACATCTTGGTCTAAATGAATAGAAACTCACCTGGTTTAAAGAATAAAGGATCATTTTTAAATATCTTCAGTGATTCAATCACACCTTCAAATTTTTCCTTCAAATAATACTCCTCTTGATCAAACTCCTTGTCTCCCCTGCCAGGTTTTGTATTTCGGCTTTTTATCTCACCTTCATGTTCTCTCCTCAGTTTGACAGGATCAGTCTTTTCAAGCCCTTTGCCTTCTTTTTCTTTTTGTTCTTTGTCCTGACAGGGCTTTGTTAGTTTAAATGCTCTGTTTGCCTTTTCCTTCTCTTCCTTTACTTTTGTAATATCTTTTTCATAGTGACGAATCCCACTCAAGTGTGAAACTAATAGTCTTGTAGTAATAGCGACCTAGGTAGAAAGGACAATATTTAAATGTGAGCTCTTTTCACTGAATGTATGATGCACCCTACATCACCAGAAAAATTCAGCCTAACGAGAACACACAGAAATAGAAGATTTTTTAAAATACCATATATTAAACCCAGTTAAGATATATACATATATATGTGCACACTACACATTTGCTAAAAAACTGAAGATCCAAATTTCTACTGCTGTTTATTGAAGCTGCAAACAAATTCAGCGTAACGAGAACACACAGAAATAGATTTTTTAAAATATCATATATTAAACCCAGTTAAGATATATACATATATATGTGCACACTACACATTTGCTAAAAAACTGAAGATCCAAATTTCTACTGCTGTTTATTGAAGCTGCAAACATCAGTACTTGCCTAAATGATTTTTGATATTTTACAAGAATAGGTCCAGACACAGGCACCTGTACACATACTGCTGTGCAGTGACAGGAACAAAAATCAAAAGAAGTGTTACCAACGAAGAATTACATACCTTTTCACCCTCATAGACTTTTTCTGGAAATTCAGGGACGTATTTCTGCACCGGAGCATCTAAATCCAGTTTTCCTTCTTCCCATAGTTTAGCAACAGCCATCATTGTAAGACATTTGCTAATACTAGCAATTCGCATGATTGTCTCTGGCTTACACACTACACGATTCTCTACATCAGCATAACCCAAACCTGTAAGAAAATAAAAACACTGTGGTAAGTATTTTATATGGAGACATGCAGAATTAATTATTTGCAATTAAATAGATTTACTGGATCCTTAAAATCATAGAATGGTTAGGGTTGGAAGGGACCTTAAAGATCATCTAGTTCCACCCCCCCTGCCATGGGCAGGGACCCCTTGCACTAGACCAGGTTGCCCCAAGCCTCATCCAGCCTGGCCTTGAACACTTCCAGGGATGGGGCATCCACAGCTTCTCTGGGCAACCTGTCCCAGTGCCTCACCACCCTCTCCGTGAAGAAATTCTTCCTGATATCTAATCTAAATCTCCCCGCTTTCAATTTAAACCCATTACCCCTGGTCCTATCACTACAGGACCTTGTAAAAAGTCGTCTCCCAGCACCCTTGTAGGCCCCCTTCAGGTACTGGAAAGCTGCAATGAGGTCTCCCTGGAGCCTTCTCTTCTCCAGGCTGAACAAGCCCAACTCTCTCAGCCTGTCCCCACAGGAGAGGTGCTCCAGCCCTCTGATCATCTTCGTGGCCCTCCTCTGGACTCGCTCCAAGTGGTCAATATCCTTCTGATATTGAGGGCTCCACAGCTGGACACAGCACTCCTGGTGGGGTCTCACCAGAGCAGAGTAGAGGGGCAGAATCACCTCCCTCGACCTGCTGGCCACACTTCTCTGGATACAGCCCAGAAAATGTTTTCCCTCTAGCTAAACTGGGACATGAAGCACTGAACTATTCCTTCTCCTGCTTCAATTAAGTTCATAACCTTTTAACGTAGTAGGAACAGTTAATCAAAACCCATTGTATTGGCCAATGGCATCCCACGTTACTGGCTGAGACTACAAAACAAACATAACTAGAAGCGAGATTGAAGATTACGCAAAAATTTGCACTCGTGAGGTCACATATTCAATGAGACCAACATCTAGACTGTAAAATAACTGACCAGCAGTCACAAATACTCTTTTTATTGTTCTGAATTAATGGTTGAAACAGTAAAGGGTATTATTTTATCAATACAGAAACTGAGAAAGGAAATCACTCACAAACTCAACAATTACCTAACTGTAAAGCTTCACAAAACAGTAATGTTATACACTATGTTTTAATATCACTCTGCATGACTTCAGTTAAAAGACAGCTTAATAGTCTCCATACCAGTGTTTCCTGTGTAACCAACCTACAAGTCTGGTAGCAAGAACTGAAATTAATACGGCATTATCAAACTCCCACACTAGTCTTCATTTTGAGCTAGGTTTGAAGAAACTGTGCAGGTAATGCTGAGGCATAACAAGCAAAGAAATACAGTAGTACATAGTTGCAGATTTCAGTACGAGCAAGGCCTGCAAGGAAAGCATGTCTGTCTATATAAAGCTGTGATTTAATAATGAGCTACTCAGAAAAGAAAAAAAATAAAAAGAAAAACAAACTACCAACAAACTTTGCCAAAATGAAGAACAGATGACATGTCAGTTGCCCAAGACCCTTTCTTTTACATAAAGTTACTACTCAAGTGCTTGCCTAGTACTGTGAACGCAGATGCTGGACCCCTCAGTGCAAATACCTTCCAAATCTCAAATCACTCCCATCAGTTTAGCAAGAAAGCAGGTTTAGTACCATGGTCACAGAACGCATATGCTTGTTCCTACTTTTTTGCTTCATCAAGAAGGGAGGAGGACAACAAAACGAGCCACAAGTCTGCTAGAGCATTGTTACCCACCCATCTGCCAGCTGCCTTCCTCAAGCAGTGTTGTTCTCTATATCCATATGCAGCAGGGCACAGAAAGCTCTGCCACGGCTCATGCTCCCACATGTAGTTGTCTTGCTACTGGATCTGGCAGTCCTGGTGATAAACCACAACCTTGGCACTGCTTCCCTCAGGCACCTTCTTGCATGTCAAGGAAGAGATTCTGCACTAGTCTTATAAAAACTTCTGCTTTCATTGCTAGGTAATTTGAGACCAGAAAAAGCTGTCTGATTTGAGAAAGTTTCTGATTCAGTTTCTAGCACAATTTTCTTACTAGACCACATTACAAAAGGTACCAGAGGTTCTCCAACTCCCTTCTGTCATCATGAAAGAGAAAGGAAAACCCATGATCAGCTTTATATGTACATAAAAGTTCATGAAACTATAGACTGTCAGAAGTCCTAACAATCTCACAAAGCTTTTTTTTTTTTTCCCCAAATTCTGTGACACATTAATGAAATATGTTGCCATTTACCACTACCATTTAAGTGGGCAAAAAAATCTAAAACACATTATGAAAAAGTTCCTGAAAACTTTTTTTTTTTAAAATAAACATCAAATATTGACATGATCTTAGCAGTACTGGCAGACTATCTAAAACTAAACTGTGCAACCAGAACACACACTTGCAATTTCTGGAAGGATGACACCTGTTAAATCTCAGCACCTTCCCAGTAAAGAACAGGGAAAAAAACCTACACCTCAACGCACAAATGTGAGACAGATCACCAAATGGGAGCCATTACTACTGTGACTATTAAGTAAGTTCCTATGGAGAGAACAGTTCTTCACCTCCTATGTACCATTCTACCACACCACTGTACAGCTGTATGCCTGGAGTATAAGTACATTCAAAGACTGATCTGACAAATTAATGGAAGACTGTTAAACATTACTGCTGAGATAGACTAGCACATTCAGGAGGTTAATAAACTATCCATTCCTGGAAATTATTGAAATTTACCACAGAAAGCCTTACCTCCTATTCCCTAGGCACCCATTTCTGGCTACTGCCTGGAGATGGGTCATGCCATGGATGAAATCCCAACCTGACCACTGTGTTCAAATTGCTCATTTTTAAATCGTGCATTGTTTTCCAACAGCATGCACAAGTACCACTCCAATATACTAACCTTCTGACCAGACTTCCTTTCCATCTACAGAAACTCCAACTAGTATACCTGGGATTCCTGCTTCATCCTGTCCAAAAAAAAAAAAAAAAAAGACGACAGAAGACATTAAAAAGGATCTTTACAGTTAAAAAACATGTTCTCTCAAACCCTAAAACACTGCAAAAGCAATCCTACAAATACACCTGCATACTGCTGTCACATTACAGTTGAAATTTGGTTAAATAATAGTTGGGCTGAGCTGGTACAAACTGCTTTCGAAAAGCAGATATTTTAATCCAGCAACAGGGAAAAATATATCTAACAACAACAATACTTCAAATAAACTAATTTATACAATTATTTAATTAAATTGGCGATCAGGACACACACGAAAGACTGCCTAGAAACAAAACATTAGAGTCAACTCGCAAACCACATCATCTACTGGCAAGCAGAATTTCCAAGGCGCTTCAGTTAGACTTTCAAAGCAACTACAACGTGTTTTTTTAAACAGCCCGCTTGCCTCCCCCCACCCCAACCTCTAAGGCCTTCCCGTTTCCTGAAATCAGCCTTCCCCGCACCCAGCTCGGCCTGGCCTGGGCTCCCCAAGCACCGCCGGCGCCCCCGACGCTCCCCG
>NW_010228087.1:0-2784 GCF_000690775.1 Eurypyga helias
CATTCTGTGATTCTATGATATGGTTAGAGCACGTCCTTCCAGGAGGAGCTTTACAGCACTGCTGAAGGAAAAGCAAAGCAACCTTCCCTGGAGAGAGGGGTTGCTGCACTGCACAAAGCTTCTGACGGAGACGAGATGTGGATGAGAGAACAGCTCCTTGGCGTGGCAGCAGGATAGCACACCCAAAAAAGGCCGCGCTGACATGAGATAACATTAACACAGCCTGTGTTGCAACCCCGGGGCTTTAGCTCCTCGGCATGCTCCAAGGGTTTCTTGGTTTCTTATTAGCTTGAAGATGCCCTGGAGACCCTTAGGGTGTCCCAGGGCGATGGTTCCTGAACTCTGGGAACAGGATGATGGCAGAAAAAGCAGGATCACTATGGAATTGACAGCTTTGGTGAGGAGGGATAAAGGGTGTTTGGACTCCACATTTCTTGGCAATTATGTCCTTGCTTTCATCCCGCTGACAGTGATGATGAAGATTTGCAGATGTGCTTAGAGAGGCAACAGAGCTCTTTTTGTTGCTCAACAGGCATCTCCACTGCCTGTCTCAGGGCTTGGGGCAAGGTGCTCCCCTCCTCTGCCTTGTGAGGCCAGAGAAGGTCCCAGATCACCCAGTATGTGAATCCTAATACACTTGGGTGGAGTGAAGAACCAGACAAAGGTGGTGGTAAGCCACTACGGGCTGGTGCTTTTTCTCCAGTGAAGCAAAAGCAGTTCATTTCAGTCTGTCAAGTGCCAGAGTCCCTGTTCTGCTGGGACTCACCAGGAGATCCCAAAAAAAGCCCTTGGACAAAGGTCAAACAGTTGCCTCCCAACTCCCTGTGCCGCTGGAACAATTCCCCCTGCACCAGGGCTCAGATTGGCACCCCAGGCTGCAAACCGCAGGGGCTCATCCGGTGCTGGCTGCAGAGCATCAGTGAGAGCTGGTGATGGTTTGAGACGTCCTGGGCACAGCCCGGCCAAGGAGGGCTTTCCCCAGGCTCTGAGTCCCACATGTCCTGATGCAGCCTTCCCACGGGTACCCATCAATCCTCCAGCTCTGCACAACCTCCCCACCAATGCCCCTGCTGCTCCCAGGGATGGGATACCCTCAGCAGTACCTGCATCTTGTCTCCCTCCTGCTGCAATACCTTCTGCTCTCTTCTGAGGACTGGGACAACCCTGCTCCTCTTCCCTCAGCCACAGACACCCCGAGTCTCCAGCCCCGGCTCCGCAAAGGTTCCGTGTTTAGGGGTATGTCATTACTCTGTGGTTTGGCTTTTTGTCTTCTCAGGGATCTATGGGTGGGTGGCTTTCAGCCTCATGTGCCTTGGCAAGCACTAGTCCTGCATGCCGGGGGGTGTCTCCCAGGAGAGACACACCTCAGTACCTTCCTTGGGCTACTCCTGGGACAGCTGCCGTCCTCCTCCATGAAGAGACAGCAGGGTTTGGGGAGGCTGCGGCTGCAGGAAGCGAGAAGGCTGCTCAGAAGGAGACAGGGAATAAATCAAACTCTTCCTCCAGTTGTGCCAGGGAGAAAGGAGAGACGAGCGAGGCCCTGGACCCCTGCAGTGAGCTCCACAATGGAAATGTTCGCAGCTAACCAAACCAGCCGTTCAACCTACCAATGCTCTGCGAAGCTTGGCCATCACTGGCCCTGGGGACATGGGGGGAGAGGAAGGTTGTGACCCTTGGCAAATTGGGAAACGTTTCCCCTCCCAACCTCACAGTCACTCTAAACAAGAACCAGACACTCCACAGTTTGCTACCCCAGGAGAACCCCTTGGTAGGGCTTGTTCTCATCCTCCTGAGGGCTTGGCTTCCATCTGGGCTGCTGGTTGAAATCCAGCCCAGGCTGGTAGTGACTTCAAAGGACAGTGTCATCTGAGGAGTAGTGGGTGGTCCACGTCAAGCAAGTCGATGGCTGACTGTTCTTATATAAGCCACCACAATAGGGCCTCCTGCTCGACAGCCTCAGAAGAGGAGCGAAGGGTTGCATGGACCGCAGGGAGCGGAGCCTGTCCTCGGCCCCCAGGGAGGACCCTCTGGTGCAGAGCGACTCACCTCTGGTTGGCATGGGGAGGTGGCTGTGCACCTCTAGGCAGAGAGGCTGTCCGTCTGTCTGTCTATCTCTGTTGGGTTTGTCCCCAGCCCCAGTTTCACCCTCCACAAGAAACAAAGCAAAACAAAGAAAAACAAAGCACAACAACAATAACAGCACACCAGGGAATGGCATGAGGAGCGAGACGTCTCCGCTCACAGCATCCCAGGCAGCATCCAAATGTGCCAGTCTCCCAGCAGAAGGCACCCGGAGCCCATGCCGGGCTGCAGGAGTGGCAAGGGCTGCCAACAGGTCCCTGCAACAGCCCTGCAACGTCAGCACAGGGACGGCATTGGGGGAGGACAGTGGCAAGGCAGGGAGGCTACGTGCCAGCGAGCCCCGGCAGAAGGACACCAGCCAGGTCTGCGGTTGCCGCTGCCCGCTGCCCCCACGCCTTGAGGCTCCCGAATCGAGGGGCGACAGAGTGAGGGGCTGGCAGTGGGTGGGAGATTCTCACAGCTCCGGCAGGCACACAGCAGAGGGCGGAGGGTAGGACAAGGAAGGGGGCCCGAAACAAATAATAAAAACAAAATCCCAGTAAGCATGTTAGAATTCGTTTGAAGTGCAGAGGAGCTTTCAGGCAGGGTTATGTGCATCTCCCAGCCCGGCGTGATTTACACATTCCTTGCAAGCAAAGGAGTCTTTCCTGATTTGAAGTAAAACAGATGTTTGGGGTTTTTCTTCCCCCCGTCCTCCCTCAC
>NW_010228087.1:2843-11323 GCF_000690775.1 Eurypyga helias
TTAATCATTTCTTTATTGAAATGATGGCTATAGAGCAGACCAGCCCGGAGCGAGAGCCCTGCTACCCCCAGCCGGCCTCTGCTGGGACCAGGGAGCCACTGCCCTGCATTTCAGGGGAGCACCTCGCCGCTGCGGTGACCTTTCTTGTAGGCGACCAGAGGTGCGGTGCCAGCCTCACTTTCCCGTCAATGCTGCTGTGGAGGCATTGCTCCCTGCAGGTTTCTCCCCTTGCTTTTCCCTCTGCATGGAAGGATTGCAACTCCCAGCAGCTTTTCCTCCTCTGCAGCTAAAGCTAACTCACGGATTCTCCATCCCTGCTCACCAACCCAGGCCCAGAACACCCTCTACTGCTGGTCCGGGTGACTCGTGTTTGATCGTGCGACTTGCCCTTGTTCCTTAGCGTCACACCTCAACCTGGTTGTGCTCTCCGAGCAATGACACTGAAGGGCACCCAGCTGATGCTCATGGAGAGCAGAAGCTGGTGGCAGGGAAGCCCAGACCACAGTCATGCTGGCTGTGCATCCCCAGCGGAACAACCAGCACAGGGTTTGGCGTTGGGCAGGCAGGCTGGAACTGGGACTAACTCTGGGTTTGAGCACTATGTGATTTCAGCCAAGTTATTTTGCCCCTATTTTTGTCCCATGTTTTTCACCCAGGAAAGTAATTTTGGGAAGGAACTTCCCTTTCCCAGAGGGATGAACAGCACTGAGCGCTGCGGGCGCTTCTGAGTGCTGGATGATGCTTCAAACTACCAGCATGGCCATGCCCTTGAGTTTACATTCAGAATAATAACTCATGGCCAGTAGCAAATCCATCTGGCTCCCCCCATCTTTCTTTTCTTTCTCTTTTTTTCTTTTGAACCCTGTTGTTATTTCTCAGTGCTTCGTTGGTGGCAGGGTGGGAAGGTTTTTTGTAACACATTCACGTACCATTGGGACTCACTCCCATTCCCGTCTGGTACAAGAGATTGCACAAGAGAGAGAAACAAACAGGGATGAGGAAATGCATGTTTATGAGAGGCAGCACTGTCATCGTGAGCAAGGGACCCCCCGCAAGAGAACCAGCCTGGGAGCCAGTGGAGAGTTTCCATTCTCTCCTAACACTCCATTCATGCCTGGTTTCATACCTCCCCGGAGGCTCCGCGACTGGCCGTGGTCCCACAGCCCGGCGCGGGACACGCACCCCCCATGCGCCGCCTTCCACGAGATTTGTTTGTTGGGGGGAAAGAGAGAGATGTTGTTGTCTCATAAAGATAATGAACTGAGAAAGAGCAGCGCCCTTTGCTGTTGCATGCACTCCTTGTTTTCCTCCCACAGCAGAGGAGCATGTCCTCCCTCCCGCAGCGCCCAGTGCCCTCCCCACTGCACACCTCCCCTCTGCCCACTCACCCCACACCCCCCTGCTGCCCACCCTCGCCAGGCTCGTTGATAATGCCAGCCACGGAGGTTTGCAGGGGCCTTCCCCGCTCAGTGTGCTGGGGTAAGCATCCTCCTGACCCGATCGGGAGCGTTCCATATAATCCAAACCACATTACCGCCTGATCGGATAGTCACCGGTAAATAACCTTGACTGCAGCGCTCTGGAAGAGCGAGGGATCCTATATCACCACTATTAATGATTTAGGATTGTACATCGTTCACAGATGACACAGAGGGTCTCATCACTCACTACTCCCTCCCCAGGACAGTCCCACTCCACCTCACTTCAGACAGCTCTAAGCCCTGCCTCATGCACTGCAGAGCTCCCAGTGACGGGGCTGGGGTCCCCCCACAAACAGGTGGGGTATCTAGTGGAAGGTGTCCCTGCCCATGGCAGGGGGGTTGGAACTAGATGATCTTTAAGGTCCCTTCCAACCCAAACCATTCTGTGATTGTAATAAACCCAAAAGCAATTGCCCATGCACACATACTACAACCCACTTGGGTCCCTCTCCCTCTGCTCCTGAAAGCCCCCTGTCTTCTCGCCCCTTTCTTCACACACCTCAACTTCATTATCTCTGATCTTGAGCTGCCTATTACAAGCTTTTTGCCAACATAAATATTTAATCCCGGTGCATTGCACAGAAAGGTCCTTGTGGAGTTAATGCTCCAACGCACGTTTCCACTTTGGAAAACCATTCTGCATGGGGCAGTGCAGCAGGTACAAGCCAGGGACAGAGCTGAAAGCAGGAGGTGCTGTGTGGGGTGATGCAGGTGGGCTTCACACCATGGGGAGGGCTGCATGGGGTCAGCTCCGCTGGAGCAGTGACCTGGTGGGTTTGGATAAGCAACGGAAGAGCCACAGGGATGTCACAGGAAGCTGCTGCCTGTGGAGCGTGGTATGGGTTACACTGCCAGGGCACTCGAGGTGCAGCACTTCACTGGGTGCAGCAGTGTTTCGGATACCCCATTCACTGCCTTGCCCTTGGTGGAGAGCCCTCTGAAAAGGGCTTGTTTCTGCATAGCCAGAGGCTATTTAGAGCAGGATCTGGCCATGATTTTCCTCAGATGGGCTACAGTATAAGGGTTATGGGGTGGTGGGTTTATGGGGCTATTGGGTAGCACTAAGGTACATGTTCCTGCTACTGCTACAGGAAGGACACCCAGCAAAGCGACATGTCCAGGCCCCCCAGATCTAAACCCATAAACAGTATGGACAGCACACACAGCAGGGCTCATCCATGCTGCTCCATGCACTCGGGTCCAGCACTGGCAAAGGGCAGTACCCACAGTGACGCAGCACCACAAAAGGTACCCAAACCCTAACAAAGCCCCCAAACCCAGAGGGGAGAACCACACAAGGCAGAGGCCAGAGAAGGTGACACTGGCAGTGCTCAGGTTCCCCAGAGGCACTTGGGTAAATCCATCACTGCCAGCAGCAGTGGCCCAAAGGTTGGATTTATAGGATCACCCCACCACCACCAGTCCCCTACATGCTGCCTTGATGGGGAAGAGGAAGCTTGGCAGGCAGGACAGAGGGTTGGGATGAGACATAGTCCTTGTTTCTCTCTTGGCCTACTTTATGGGCATAAAGCAGGGAGAGCTGCATTGATGTGAGTCCTGGCATTACCCCAGACTTGCTCTGGGACAGCTAAGCTCACAATTAAGCAAGAAGATGCTGTTATTGAGACAGCCCCCATGGAGAACAGGCTGCCCAAGCCCAGACAGATGCTCTTGCAAGAAGTGCAGGGCCAAGGGCACAACTTCTGGTTGTATGTTCCAAGCTGTAATGGCTTGGAATCCTTTCCCTCACATCTGTGCTGAGATGTGAAAGTGCACTGAAGAAGTGTTTTGGTTTGGGGTGCTTGTTCTGAGAGGCTCCCCCAACAGCCTGGGGTCTCAGAGAACAAGAGGCATACCCAAGCATCCCCCACCCCATACAAGAAACCAGCACTGGCACATGTAAAGCCTCTGGTGTGCAAGATACGTACTGCCCCTACCCTGTCACAGAAAGGCTGGAAAACTGATGCCGCAGTGATGCAAACATGAACGTGCCCCAGCCTGGTGGCTGACCCTTGGGATGGGGACTGTGCAATGCAACTAAGAGCTGAGGCTATTTCTAGAACTGCAGGGTGGTGGGAGATACTCAGAAGGAAGACGAAAACGATGCCAGGGGCTGGCATGCTACAGACATCACTCTGGTTGCTGCTGCCAGGCGCTGCCCTGCGGCTTCCCCCGCAGAAAGTGAGAGGAGAAAAGACAGAAGAAAATCCTGAGGCCCTGATTCAGGGGTGTGATAGCCCAGAGCTGGGTCAAGGTGAACACCCAGGCCCACCTCACTGACCTGGCTGGCTGCCCCGCCAGTGGCCCCAAGGTGTTTGGGCAAACATCTACCAGTGACCCAGTGCCAAGCTCCCCGAATCAGGGCTCCCTTCCTGCCAGGGCAGCGGGTCTCCACACCCAGCTCCATCAGCTCATCTCATGAAGACAGGACCCTGCCTCACCACCCTCTCCATCCACCATCCCTGGAACAAAAGGCAACCCTCACACCCTACTTCTTTTTTTAGAAACATTTGAATTATGACATAAGCTTTGGCTCAGAGAATTTTCAGTGAAAGCCAGGCTATTTTCTCTCCCCTCTTCATAACAGAGACCATATTGCTGTATAACCAAATTTGTTTCACGCCTGATGAAGAAATGAGTGTGTATGAGGTGACCAGGAGCAAGGAGGGCATGTGTGTTGGGAGCAATCCCTCTGAGGGTACTCGAGGCAAATATCCTTGGCAGTACGAGGTGGCATCAGACGGAGGGGACCAAGCAGAGACCGAGTGGGCCATAGCTCCAGCATGCAGCACCTCCCACCTCACCATATAGATGCCAACTCTGCAACCCCGCAGAGGCTTCTTGTCTTTCCCATTTTATTACGCTGTTCTCCTCACTGAACAGGAAACTTGGCGAAGGGGGAGCTCAGTTTTAACGCGTGTGTTGTACAGGTAGGAAAACGGAGGAAGAAGCAGCTACTTTGAGATTATTGATAACCTTGTGTCTCCGTTTTACACCGACCTACTCTGCTGCAAATTCAGCTGAAGCCAATGGGAGCTGTGGCTCTGCCAGTGAAGCCTTGAAGATGATGCTTGCAAAATGGAGATGCTGGAATTCACTGGTTATTATGCAAACATGTATTCTGCAGAAGGGCATTGGCCACCTAAGTACTGACATAACTTGAGACAGGTAATGTGAACCTCAGGGATTTCTAAAGCTTCAGAACACCCAACTGAAAAAGGTCCCCAAATGTGGGCACTCCTCACAAGTCCTTTTTTAAGAAAAAGAGTTAATCAACAGCAGTTACAGTGGAGAAATCACAGGCCAAGCCCCACCACACTCCTGCTCCATCATCTGAACCCAAGGCTGCTGAGTTCTAGCAGTTCACTCCCCTTCGACACCATTGACAATGGCACCAGCACAGAAACACTCAGATGCACTCGGTATCCTCAAACCAGGGAAATACAAGCAAGCTTCTTTTGCAGGGAAACAATCCCAAAACCCAAGGAATAAGTTAAACATCACTTGAGATCTACTGGGAAGCAGCTGAGTCCAGCAACCACCTGTGCTGGGACTCTGTCACCCATGCAGCTCCCCCGTGACAAACTCCCTGCAGCTGGGAAACAGCCTTGTCCGGGGACCTTGTTGGGGGAGAAGGGGTGGCAGAGTTGGAGTGCCGATAAAATGCTGTGTGGCATGAGCAGGAGGTGGGTGCTTACAGATGTAATGCTCTGCACAAGGCAAAGATTAAAAGACTTTTTTTTTTTTTTTAAGACAGCAAAAAAAAAGAAAATTAAGATAACAAAGTGTTCTTTGTGAGACAAGGCTGGTGAGAGACTCTCTGTGCTGTTGTTGTTACAAGAAAAGGATGGGGTGGGATGTGCTGCAGGTGTCCTTTGCAAAAAAATGAAACAAAGAAATGTTTAACTAGTTTTATGGATTTCCAGGACAAATATGAGATATATGCACATTACTGGTCTGAGCTGGGACAGATATTGTAGGTAATGGCATCCAAAGTTAGTCTCTAGAGCGTGGAGGAAAAGATGGGCAGGTAGTATTAGTTAGTGCCTTATCTTTTTACTTGGATCTGCATCAGCTTTTGGGCTCAGTATCTCCACCTTTTGGGACCTGGGGTCCCATACAGAGGCTGAGCTGATGTACGCCATGGGCTGTGGGTATGGCTCTAGCTTCAGATAAGACCTGGGGGTGCAGTAGTATCGAACACCTGGGCACCAGAGCAGCCTGTCACATCCTTCTGAGGAATATTTATGAATACATCTGAGATGCTTTTGGCCAATCCTTAAGGCTAGAATTAGCCTGTTAAAAACTTGAATTGTCTGCAAATACCAGGTTAAGCTGCTCTGCTTTGCCTTGGTGCAGGGAAGCAAAGGAGGAGGCAAAAACTTCCCATGCAAACATTGAAGTGTTGGCTAGCAACGCATGAACCCATGCATGGCAAATCCAACCGTCACTCTGCAGAGACAAAGTTTGCCTGGGGTGTACAAAAGCTACACAGCCACAAAACAACACGGCGAAGGGATGACCATCCTAACAGAGACCTGAGCAGGAAAACGTCACCGGCATCGCGGTACGTAAGGCACCAGCTTGCCACAGAGCAGCCCTACCAGCCCAGCCTACGTGCTGCCTGATACCCCCTTGCTCTCCCTTCCCTTGGCAGAGCAGGTGTAAAGCCATGGGGCTGCCCAGAGAACACAGTTGTGATGCACCTGGCTTGCAGCCCGCTTGGATCCCTCTGCATCATGCTTACCCATCACTTAAATTGCAGGATCAGCATGGGCAGAGGTTGTTTTGGGCCATGCACACCCCAGCAGGACTGGAAGCCAGACCTGGAGCTGCACACATGATGTAACACTGCCTCTTTGTGTCAAAGCCCTGCTGCTGTTCCCCATAAGCTAGCAAGCATCACTCCTGGACTGGAGGTGTGGGCAGGGGCTTCATCTGCACTTTGACAACCAAGGGGAAACTCCAGCTGGCAAAGCAGCATCCCCCACTGCGTCTGGTACTGTGCAAACCAGTCTTTTTGCTGCCAGACTAGCTTTGCTGGGAAAACACCACCAAAACAAGAGGAAGGGGAGACAGACACCCAGCCAGCCAGCAGTGTTTTTGAGGGCATGCCATGGCTTCCTTGATGTGACCCCTCAGGAACATGTGTCCCAGGATGCAGGAGGAAATTGGGAAGAGGAGACCCAATTTTTGTGCAGGAGTCATTGCTTAATCCCCTGACCATAAAAGCAATTCTTCTGAAGTCGGACTTATGTGAAGTGTGAGCAAGGGCATCCCTCAACTCTGCTCAGCACCAGACAACTGAAGAGCTTGAGGCATGCCACATCACCTCTCCTTGCCTCAGTTTCCATAGCTAGGACATGGCCAACAAAACAAAAGCATTTGCCCTTTTCCTGACCCATTTCTCCTCAACAAGATAGAAGAAACATTCATTCCAAGCAATGAATTCCTTGTGTCCTAGAAGGGGAGAGGGTTCAAACATTGCTGGAAGAATCCAATCAACATGACCCTCAGCTTTCCAGACTTCAGGAAAAAGGTGCTCGATACCATGCAGAGCTGATGAACGAAACAAAAGACTCCAACACAGTAGCACAGTGCAGCTTTTGCTGGCTTAGAGGCAAACCCAGCCAGCAACGCCCATGTTGATATTCATATTGCATCTCTGGTACTCGCTCTCCCATTAGTCAGTGAGATAAGACTTGGATGGATCTATGGTAGTGGCACTAGGTTTCTACACACTCAGAAATAAGAATACTCGCCAAGTCCCTAACTCTAAAGGGTTGCTAACAGGGCTTTGGTGGTGGAATTGCAAATGTCCATTTTTCTACCAGCAGACAGAGGCCAAACTCCTCCTCTCCGCCCCATGATCATTTCCAGGAAGAATCCTATATTCACACACTCCCCATGCTGCAATACCCTACACAACGACCTGTCTGTGCCTCCTCCTCCTTGCTCTCCCTGCCAGCCTTTCTCCAGCCACCCTCTGAGGAGCGATGCAAATGGGCCTGCATCCAGCCAGGTTTGGGGCTTGGATGCCAGGAGGTTTTAGAAGAAAAACACCAAGAATGTTATTTCAATCCGGATGTCCTGAGGAAAGGGTGGGGAGAACCAGTGGTGGGAGGCAACAAAGGCAGTTCTGCTTCTCTTTCTGATACGAGGTATGAGCAGAAATGGGGAATTTGGGGAGGATAACCTGGTCTTCCCAGTGAAAAGGAGAGAGATACTCATATGCTTGGAGATATTAGGGAAGAAGGTTCCACTGAGGTCAGAGGTAAGGTACCTCCTGACTCCAGATCTGTCCCAGGTGACTGAATACTCATGGCAGGAACAGATCTGGAATGAGGATTTGGGCACAAACCCAACTTCTAGAAGAGTGATGGTAAATGGTTGGTATGGCAATATTCCAGCACAGCAAGGCCCTGACCTGAGTCACCCAGGCAGGGCTGTACATAATCCATCACTGTCTGTCTAAGAGAGCTTAAAACCTGAGCTTGGCAAACAGGATGGAAGTGAGACCAAGAGATCTGCTTACATCACTCAGTAGTGCAAATGGCAAGGTTGGGAGGAGACTGCAGCACCTTGACTGGCCATGAAGAAAGCATGAATGTCTCTTCCATGGTTTCTGTGTGTGTACTCTCCTCATGTTGGTAACTGCAACAAGAGCCCAATCTTCCTCCATGCACAGGACTTCAAAAATATAAGCAGAAAGAGAGGCCATTTCCTTCTGCTGAGCCCCTGACCTCCCTGCACAGACCATCTTTCATGGGGCCAATCCACCTCCACTGTGTGATCTGCACATAGCTCAGATGGACCCAGACAGCTCAATGCTGGACTTAGCGAAACCACATCCAAGCCCTCATTTGGGCAGCCTGGTTCTGAAGTAACCCTAACCTGCTGAGGAAGGACAAGCCTACATTTAGAGCATAGGCCTGGGATCTAGCAAACATTTGTTCAACTCCTGACTTGCCTTGTTTGAGCTTCTGCAAGCCAGGAATG
>NW_010228087.1:11354-48426 GCF_000690775.1 Eurypyga helias
AACTACAGCCATATGCTGCCTGGCTTCAGGAAGTTGGAGAGCATACGGAATAGAAGAGGTGGATTCAATGAAGCAGCACAGCTCCCGTGTACACAGGGGACACAGCCAAGGGCTGTAACAGATGTGTTTTAACCCATGCCACTGAGCTATTTGGGGTCTGTCTCAGATTGCTGCAGTGCTCATTCACGTGTCTTCCTGACAGAAGATCAACAATAACAATTAGTATCATATAAGGAGCAGCGGACTGCTGCCAGCATTAGCACACTCTTGAGAACCAAGGGTTTCCATTCCACTTTTTATCCCAGCTATGCACAAGGCAGAGGTCAGTCAGCATTAATCAGCCTTGTTCTGGGACAGCTCCTTTCGCACATTCAACTTGCTGAACTGCAATCGCTGTCTCGCCGTGCTACGATGGGTTCCCCCTACTTGATGCCTTTTCCTCCCTCCAGATATTGCCAAAATAAAGTATGTTCTCTGTTAGGCAGCATTTGATGACAGAGGCTAAGCCTGGCCATGCTGGTGATGGCCTCCAGACCCTACAGGGGATGACACTGGCTGGGCAGGTCTTGGTGCATCTTGGCTGTGGATGGGAGCCTTGTGATGTCATTCTGAGGTCTAACTAAATCCCATTCTATCCGAGGGCTGTGCCCAATCTCCATCCCCTGGAAAGGGGCTTCCACCTTTCCAACACCCCTGAAACACGCTCTCCAGAGTCTTTGGGCTGGCTCAGGATCACCCTGGGGAAACCCTTTCTGAGCTAGCAAAGGGAATGCAAATTCGAGGCTCCTTCTCAGCACATGAACGCACTCCAAGGAAAGGCTCTGGAAGGGATCCTGATGACTTCCATATTATTTCCAGTAAATTTTGTGCTGATTCTTGGCACAAACACCGGAAATGAATAGGCTAGGTCAGGAATGTAAATAAAGTGAAACATTGGGATTTAATCTAATCTATAATTATAGTATCTGTGGCGCAGGGAAGTTGGTGTTCTTGCACTGCAGCTCCATTGAGGAGCTGGAGGGGGTTCTCATTTCCCCTTTCCAAAATTTCTCTTTTTGGCTGAGGGATACTTGGTGTCGCCGCAAGTATCTAAAATGAATGTACTGGGCTGGCAAAGCTGTTTTCCAGCAGCCAATCAGGTACAGCTCAGCAAAGAGGCATCCCCAGGCACTCGGGGAATGATAGGTGAGAAGCTGAGATGGATGAGCTAGCAAGATGGATGAGCTGGGCTGAAGGCTCGGGGAGACTGCGGGATGCACAGGGGAAGCTACTGTCTCCACAGTGAAGAGATCAGTTGGTTTTGTAGGGTGCTGAGCTATGAAAGGGTCATGAGCAATGAAAGCCTCCTCCAGGCTGAGTTTGATGTCAGAGACAAGCCAAAGCCCATTCTCTTGACTGATGCTTGTTGCATCACAAGTTGTCTGTCACAGCATGGTGCTCCCAAGCTCCCAAGCCATCAGTCTGATTGGCATTAAACACTGTCCAGACTGGCTGGTCCGTGCAAGACAAGCACTTAACAGACACTAGACATCTCTCCCTCTGCCTTCCTCACCCATTCTCCTCCAGATCCACCTGGGAGGAAGCTTGACAGACTGCCCTGGTCTAGCTGAGCTTGGGGGAGAACAATCCCCTCTCCTGTGATGCATTTTGCAAGAATTATGAGACTTCTGTTCTCTAAGCGCTTAAATCAAACTTGACAGTCTTCGAGGACCACCCTCAGTGCCCACGTATGGGTGCCCACAAGCACATTCACAGGACGGCAGCATGGATCCCCATCACAGGCACCCATGTCTGACAGACACAGGAGTGTCCACATGTGGCCACGAGCCTGTGGAGCACATGTATCATTGTTGACATGAACTACTTTCCCTCTGAAAACTCCCTGTGCAGGGACCAGCATCTCAATCCCAACGTACTGCAGGCAGGGGAAAGAAAAGGGCTGACAAACAACATATTTTCATCAGACTGAAATTGCAAAGGACAAAGAAATTAGTTCTCCTTTTGTTAGTTTATGTTTTGAAATTACAGAAGTCCAAAAGCAGAGGAATCAATCAGGCTTTGTTTATTTGTTTGCTCGTGGAGCATTTTTTGGTTTTGTTTCTCATACTCAAGCCCAGCTTTGATCTCAGGCTGGTAATACTCCAAACGGATGGCCAACAGCAGAGCGTAACTGCCATAGGTACTACAGAAGAAAAAGGACAGGATGTCCGACACATTTGCAGAGCAGAAGAGACTTCCATGATCTGAGAGTCCTCTCCTGGTACACGTGATACCGCCAGACTGCTGAACAAGCAAAAGCATTTGCTTCAGAAGAGCTCTGATGCTGCAGACTCTGTGTGCTCACCTAACAGCCTACAGGAAAGCACAGGTCCCTGCCGAGTGGCTGTAATCAGGATTATATCCAGGCTAGAGCCTTCCAAAGATAGCTGTTTTTCCACAGAAACAAATGAAACAACCAGAAGAAATTCAATTTAAGAAATGACCCCGGGCCCGTGTTTATGTTGTTGTTACGTCTGCGCGGGCTCGGAACAGTGTGTTAGCCTCACATTTCACTGTTCTGGCTTTCTTCACGCTGTGTTGCAACTGTACGGACATCTGAACAGAGGAATGTTTAACGCGTGTGCCCATGTAGCTGAGAACGCACAGATGCGAAGTATGCACGTGCTGGTGAGGTCCCAGCTCGGAGCAAGCGTGTGTGTGTGCTGGACACGTAGCACCGGCGGCGGTGCATGCGATCACGGCGAGCAGCGGGTGCACTGGCGCATGCAGGAGTGCTGGGGCATGCAGCAGCTGAGGCGAGGAGGGTGTGCTGCAGTGTGTGTGTGTGTGCATGGTTTTTTGATGCTCAGGAGTGCAGGTCCATGCCCTCCAGCTCCTATGTGAACCTGGGTGCGTACATGTGTGCCTAAGTGTGCGCAGCCCTGGGAACGGCGTGCCAAGCCTTGTAAGCATCACCTGCGGGACAGAGCCAACACCATGTGTCACCCCGGGGCCCCATCCCCACCGATGGACAAGGTCCAAAGCTCCTCGATGCCAGGGGACCGCTGCTCACTGGCTGTCTTCAGCTAGGGCTCCCCACAAAAAGATACTATCCCCCACGCAGGGGCACCAACAGAGAGCAGGAGCTGGCCCTAGTACCCCAGGACATGGGACACCCCCTCCATTGCAATGTGCCTCATGACCATGAAGCAGAAACCTGCCTTTGACCAAAGGGATGACACAACCCCGGGCAAAGCCCTACACCTTCCACCCGAGGCTCTCCTAGACCTTTGCAGACATCAGGATTTAGATCACAGAGCCCCCAAAGCGATGTGTGAGTCGCTTTATGCCCGCTCAGCAGATGGGGAAGATGCCTTGGCAGCCCAAGTGACCCACGAGCCAGCCACACAGCTCCCAGCTCCATGTGTTCACCTCAGCAGCACCCTCCCCATCAAACCTGGCAGTAAGATGAACAGCCAAGAGCTCACAACCAGCACATTTTATGGGTGGTGGGTTATTAGCAAGCTCTGTGGTTGCTCCAGCCTCTCCCTGGCACCTTTTCAGGGCAGCCCAGTTCCCAGAGATATCCTAATTATATTTATGTGCTATATATATTTAACAGGAAAACTTTCAAATTATTTAATGGCAAGAGGTGTCAGTTGGACCCCACTCCTGGACACAGCCCTGCTCCAGAGATGCACAATAAAGGCTTTTCCTTCTTTGGAGGCTGTCAACATACTTAACTGGGGGATGGTGGAGGGGGAGGCAAAGGGAAAGTATTAATCAAAATCTTTAAAAGTTCTCGCTGACAGACCATTTGCCAACTCTCGCTTTAAATGCTTTTGTGGTCCCATAAAAAGTTTCATTACTCACTACAAAATGTGTTTTAATTATTACAGTCACTCTGACATTAAGCCCTGCGTGTTTCTCTCTTGCTTACTCTGTCTCTCTTCTGTCTCCTTGCCTTTTTTCTCCTTTTTTTTTTTTCTTTTATTCTACAGACTCCTGCTATCCCCCCAAGACACAGGATGCTCTGGCTAACAAGCCAGATTGAAAAGCCCAGACCCATTCCAAACAATACTGAGATTGAAAAGCCCAGACTCTCTCCAAACAATATTGAAGGAGAAGTTAATATGCAGGTCCTGAAATCATCCCTTTGCTTTAGACACTCATTACTCCACAGGATTCAAACAGAAAATCTAATCCCAAAGGGTGTCTCAGAATAGACAACTAAGTGCACCAGGACATCAGCACCGGCATGGCCAAGCATCCCTGCAGAAGCTACTGCTTGGTGGGCAGATGGATTTGGTCTCTCTCTGATCTGGTGTGTGTTCTACTACTATAAACAGCAACTTACACAAACAACACCCATCTCCCTTTCAACATCTGGCTGTTTTGGTCCACCAGGCATTTGGTAACTTGTGGTCTGACCACATCAGCTCAGTTCATCCAGAAGAGACAACCCTATCGCACCAGGCATGGACCTGGAAGCCCAGCATACCGAAAATGTGAGTTATTCCAGTGGAGTCTCCCACAGACTCCCAGTGCCTCCTGTGCCATACTGCCAGGCACTGGTTTTCCATTTCACTGGCTGAGCCCAACACCCAAAGCAATAGGAGTCCCATCATTTGTCCAGTGTCTGGTAGAACATGGTACTAACCAACAAGGTTAATAACAATTAAACGATAGCAGTGGAGACCCCCCCCCTTGCTCCCAGCACCTCCCCATATGCCTCTCCTTACTTGTACAGACCATCTGGTTCCAGGCACTTGAAAATGACGGAATAGAGGCTGGTTTCAGGGACATCTCCATGGCTCCTACCCGCTGCCACACAGGATGTTGCAAGGCCAGAAAGCAAATCATCTGCAAAGCTCAAGGATTCTCCTGGAGAGCAAAGAAATAAGCCAGATCGAAACATCAATATAGGCACGAAATTATTTCAAAAACACCGTAGGAACACCTCTAGACAGGAAAGGCAATCAACTGGCTGTGGCTGGTAGGAATGGCCCCAAGTCTACACGTGGGCTCACTGCAAACCCCACACATGGGACTGCCATCCACAACGGACTCCAGGCCCCCAGAAGGGCTGGAAGCCTGGCTAGATAGGGATCTCCTGCCCTAGTTACACATTCAATTCTTAAAGGGGACATGAGCTTTTTTAAAAACTCATCTGTCACAGAGAAATGTGTTTCTGCTATGTTAGATTATCAGCAAAGGAGACATTTATAGAGGTTGGATGGAATTGCTCTCAATGTGAATTTTTTTTTATTCATTGAAAATCAGTAGCTTTGCATTCCCTTTCATGTGCACTCTGCCAGCTCCTGGAGCTCTGACTGGAGCTCCTTTGGCTGTGCTGAAGAATACTCACCCCTTTACAAGCATTCGAAGAAAAAAAAAAACCTAATTAAAAATGCTGAAAACCAGTTTTTTGTCTTACAGTTTATAAAGCTTATTAAACACTTCGATCATGACCCAGCTGAAACTGAAAACGCTCCATTTATTAAGCTTTTTGGGCATGATTACCCACTGTCGTGCAACCTGTCTCCCTGCAGTGCGCAGGCTGTCTGTCAGTTAGAGCTCCCTGCATTCGATTCCCACTTTGCATCAGTGTAACTCAAAGCCCAAGGTATTAACCACTAAAAGAAACAGCGAAGCTGCCCTGGTTGTGCCCCCGTTCCCGCTGATGGGATTTGGGGAAAGGGCTGCTGCAGCTGATAGAGTTTTGCTGGTATAAGCAAGGCCGGACCCAGATTGCTGTGCCGTGTACCTTGTGCATGTGTAAATGTCAAGACACCGCAGAAGAGGGAGGAGGAGAATTCCCTCCTCACCACTCTTCTTTATTTTTCTAAAAGCAAAAGTGACTGAGGACTACTGAAATGAAGCACAAGTCTTAATACAGACCGTAAGAAGTAACTTGGTGGTATCTGCAGCCCAGAACATCTCGCTGTGTGGCTGGATTACCCAGGTAGAAGAAAAAAGTCCCACCCCCCCTCCAGCTCTCCCAAACCGCATTTGCGTCTTGTCTCAAAATACACAACTCGGTAACAAATGTCCCCCTTGGCTAAAGAAAAGAGCAGTAATAAATTCTTTTCCTCCCTAAAGGAATCCAAGCCTTAATTATTCATTTTAATGCTCCCAGCACGACTTGTTCTTTCCAAACTTTTTGCAGGCAGCTCTGACACCGGTCTCCGCAGCTTAACCCAGTCCCCAGCTCCGGGTCCGCACCAAACCCCAAGTCAACTCAACGGGCAGGTTGGGTTGGCGGTGGTGAAATCACTGCTTGGAAGTCATGAGCACTGAATGTCCCTGTCAAGCCCCTTAGCTCTGGGTTTAGGCTTTAAACAAACAAACAAACCTCTATTGCTCGTTTCCGACTTTCATTTCTGTCCCTTTTCACATGACATCGGGCTGGATTGGGGAACTCCCTGTCACCAGAAGTCATTGAGAACAGACCCTGCCATGACATAAAACCAGATGAATCACAAATATGTAACAAAGAAGGACCAGATTGTGTTACTGAACAAGAGCTTTTAATCCTCTTCAGATCTCAAGCAACTAACTTCTGACCAGGAAGAAGCTTCACAGGGGACAGATCGTCCCATGGGTGCCTGCTGTGGGATCTCGCACCTTCCTCCAGAGCACTCTGGGCTGAGAGGCAGCCGGTGAGAGGTAGCAAAGAAAACAGCTGGGCAGTGAGACTGTGTTGAGTACCTGGGCAAGACCACGGGGAGATTTGGCCTGGCAACACACGGGTACTGGGAGCAGCAGCCAGAACATCTGTGCCAGGGAGCACAAGAGATGGGATGGGAGAGAAAAACATAGGGCTGAGGGGTGAAACCAGACTTGCAGGAGATTGTAAACGGGATGGAAAACATCATGTGCAACCACTGAGTTAAATTGTGTCTTAAAATCACAGAGTTATCTCTCCTTAAGGCATCTACTAACTTCCAAATGCTTATCTGGTCTCTCTGGGTAGCTCTGAGGGGGGAGGAGCAGGCTGGCAGTGCACAATGCCCGAAACGCAGGGGCAGCTGCATCACACGACAGTCTGGTTTGGTACAGAGTCCGACCAGACCTGCCCACGCTGTGGAATGCGTTGCTTTCCCCCTGCATGGGAGGAAATGAAGCTGTCACGGTCTGCCAAGGTGGTGTCACCTTGGAATAAGCCAAAACCCTTGCAATAAAACCCCCACAGCAAGTGGGTGCTTTGTGTTCAATCCTGAGCCTCTCGGGAACCTTCCCCTCTCGTTGGCCCTGCTACAATCAAACAAAAGCCAAGAAGTTGTTATGAAAATAGCAAAACAGATGCTAGCAAAGGTGCTGAAACCCCAGCCCCAAGGCAGGGAGTCTTTCTGCAGCTGTAGAAGCAGCAGCAAGACTACTGGTGCTGCCAGACTGCGCGGGCCAGGGAGCGAACGTGGGCTCGGGTAAGGGATGCTCCAGGGGACGAACCGACGACCCAGAGCTGTCCATCTCATCCTCTCCCCTGCGTGAAGCAGAGCACTCAGCAACTTTGTTCATCTCACACATGAGGAGTCGCTCTTTGTTCAGTCCCTGGTGCCCTGAGAGCAGCTGCAATGGAATTCCCAAAGCCTTCCCTGGGATCAGAAAACAAGTTATTCCCTAGAGCTCGAGTGGACCTTGTCAGTGAAACGCAGCGAAGGGAACAGGTGAATTTGCTGGCTTTGCAAGAGGATGATGGACCACTAATGTTGTCCTAAATGGTAAAATTGGTATTTGGCTGCTGTAGCAACGGAGGAATACTGATCTGGATGCACAAGGCAGCGGTGAGAGCTCATCTGTGCTTACGAACCAGGCACAGGAAAAGCAGGAGAGAAGACTTCACAGGGAAATAACAAAAAGCACAAGTTTACCATATGAACAGAGACATGAAAAGGCCAAGCAGAGCTACATGACTCTGTGAATACATCAACAGGGCAGGCACTCAGATGGAAAATAAATATTTAGGCTAATGGGTAGTAATGGCAAGAGAAAGTAAATTGGATACGAATAAACGGTCTACTCCAGAGAAGGGCAAATAACCTAACTATCTTTTAAGGAGTTTGATCGCTTTATAAAAGGGATTATATGGATAAGTAGCTTGTGGTGGAAAGCAAAGGGGCTTCTCTTTCCCATCTGGACCTGTGTTCTCGCACACCCCGCCAGCAAATATAAAGAAGGATTTCAGCCTCCCAAAGCAGCCCCAAAGCACAAACCTTCTAGATTGCTGTAGTATCTTTGCTCATGTTATTAAATTTCAGAAAGAATCTAAAGGTTCTCTGCAGAGTAAATGATAGCTAAGTAGATCATCTCTGTGGAGTAGGAGATATTTTATTGACCAGACAGCCATCTGTGTCCTTCATTAATAGTAATAAATAATTGATGTCATGCTAAATAAAGCAATAAGCTGTTACAGATATCAAGGACAAAAGACCAGCTCCTGTGAGGATGCCTCACCTGTGTTCACTTCTCAGTAGCAAAAAATCCAGACCAGAGCTCAACATCTCTATGGTAAGTGCTGTGCACAGAGCAAAAGATGGTACCTGCTGATTACCAGGAACAGAGCAGTTCTGATACTCCCATCTGTGCACCATATCACTGCGAGAATCTCTACCCACCCCCACTGCCATGCCACTGCCTTCCCAGGACAGCTCTGCCCCAAACCATCCAATTCCCCAGGCAGTTCTTGAAAATCAATCTCTGCTCTACTAATGACTGCCGGGAAGATGCACCTCCCTCCAGGTAGTATTTTCCTTCTCTCTCCAATGCAGCCCCTTGCTACTGCCTTGTACCCTTCCACAGACACGGCTGTGGAGCTTGACAAACCTCCTTTTTTTGGTTTTGTATACATGAATCTTACACTGATTCTGGTGTTGCAGTGAGTCAGAGAGAGCTCTTCCTAATACAGAGCAAAATAACACCATGCTTGGATCTTGCAGGAGGGTTAGCCCCATGCCACAAAACTTTGCAAACTTCTCCTGGTCATGCCAAGGCATACAGGTTAATCCCCCCGTAACGGCTCTGCATAGGCACCTGGGAACTCAACTTGGTGTCTGGTCAGCAGGAGGAGGACAGCCCCAACTTAGCTGCCTGTCTGCAAGGCTGAGCTGGCAATTTGCTCTTGAGCGAGTACATTTCTGGTGGCAGGAGGCTCAGACGGGCAGGAGTGGTGACCAAGGATGAAAATAGATGGGAGCAGGCTCAGACCACGCGCTCGCAGCATCCCGCAGTCTCAGTCTGCCTCAGTCCTTCCACTGCGACCCGTGCCAGTGCCCAGCAGTCACGGACAGCAGGCAGGATGAATCACCTACCAGCCATCCCACCAAAGACAACAAGAGTTACGGCATTGAGTTCCACCAGACTAAACAAGAGAGCCCGGCCAGGAGACTCTGGGAGGGTAGAGGAGCTAAAGGAAGCTCTGGGACCCTCACAGGCATTCCCACTCCTTCATCCCCTGTTCCTGCACCGAAAGCAGTACAGACAAAACCCATGCGGTGCAAACCCAAGTGGAAATGAAGAAGAGAGGAGGCCTCCCTGCTGTGATTTGCTTTGGGAGATTCCTAGAAAGAGGATGAAGGGGAAAGTAGGAAGGCACCAATGTCTCTGTCTTGACAGCTTCTCTACTAGACTGAAACCAACCCTGCAACGTTACCAGTCACTTTCTTCTGATTGCGGTTTTCTCTCTGTTTCTCCCTTTTGCTTTTTTTCAACCTGTTTTCAATTTACTCTTGTGGCATCTCTGACTGTGACCTCATTCTGGTACTTAAGGGGGGAGGGGGGGGAAAGAGAGTGTCCTCTAAAAAAGAAATGAAAGAAATCATATTTTACTTAGCTTGGTTGGTTTTGAAGCTTTAGCAGAAGAAAGATTAACCTTTTCTGCCTAACTTAATGAAAACAAGGAGAAAGCCTGTATGGATAAATAAATATCTGTGTGGGTATGGAGCAGGCACGATCGTGTTACAGCCCCGGTGGAGCTGTAATGGGGAACAGGCGCGTTCCTGTGCAGCGGCTCCCAATTCCCGATCCATTTTCAAGGAAAGAAAAACAGAGTAGAATGTCAGAGGCCCAAGTGGGCATAAACGAGGGAGCCCTGGGAAGGCAGATGGGGCCCAGCGAGGACTTCCATCCTCGGCAGTGACCTCCGGAGTAATGCCAGTGGAACAGATGGAAAAAGAGACCTTACTCCACTTTGCTCTTGCCAGGTTTTGGTTCCTGAAATGAGGAAACAAATGGCATGATCAGCCCTCCAAGTTTGTCACCTTTTGGGGGTCCTTGTCCCACCATCCTCTTTCTCCTGGGCTCTGCAGAGGAGGGGAGGAGGTTCAGAGGAGGGCTGTGAGCAGAAGGCATGGACCAGGTTTTTGGATGGGTAGATGGGGAGCACAGGCTTGCAGGGCCATTCCTCCACAACAAGACTGCACCTGGGTATAATGGGCTTCGGATCTGGCGCTTGGTGGGGGAAGGCAGTGAAAGGTGGTTTGTCTTGGAGATGAAGGGCTGATTTAAATTAGTGTAACATAACTTTAGGCGATGGAGCTGTTCTGATTTACATCAGCAGATGGTCTGTCTCGCTGCCTAGAAGATCATTAAAAACAAACCGTCCCTACTGATCCTGGTGGAAGGATGTCAAACCTCCTTCCCTACATGGTTTGCCAGATTATAAAAGAAATAAAAAGGCCTACTTATAACTAAAAAATCTTCTGCCCACATTCTGGGACCATCCATGCATGCCATCCTCTCGTGTTACATGACAGCCTAAGCCATGCCCAAAGGCCTGCAGCCTCTGAAATAACTTCTTTGTCGTGACTTTTCTCAAAGACACATCCGACAGGAATCCCTCTGGCTGGGCACAGGCTGTCTAGGATGAAACGGAAAAGGCAGTGATGATTCTGTGCCATTTTGGGCACAGTTTGTGCCTCACTTGCTAACTTGTGCAAAGGTGCATATTGGAGCATTTCTCTGAATGACTTCACCTTGCCCAAGTTACGGATTTGGGGGGAACTTGCTTCCTATGTCTATATGCTACTAAACACATTATTAACGATGAAGGGCTTGTCTTCCTCTGGGCTTCCCAGTTCCTCTGCTCAGACTGTATTTGTAGATGGCTAAATTTAAAGAACAATGCTTTAGCTGAGCTAAGCACAAAAGTTGCATCCCAGTGTCACAAAAGTCCCTGCAATGGCTTTACTAGTGGTCCCTAGGGCTAGAACTTGCTCTACATGGAGTGACCACGTGGAACTGAAGGATGGGCTGTCCTAGACTGTTCTTATCAAGAACAGGCAGTAGAACAGAAGTAAATGGTCTTAATTTGGAAGAGCTGCGATGTTCTAAAAACATGATGCACAAGGCTAATCATGAGTGTGTTGTTCTTTTAGGGTCAACAGTAGGACTCACTGCTCCTTCACCTGAGCTGTCCACAGACTGCTTATCACAGTTCTTTCAGTCAGTATCTAAGACCTCAGAAAAACTGCTTCAACTCCTATACAAACACATCACCTCCTCCATCTCCCCCAAGGCAGTATGCTGCTGGAGGAGAGCGAGAATTAATGCACTTCATTCTGTGCTGCGAGCCCTCCAGCATTTCACAGGGTTCAGTGGGTTGCTAAGGGTCAACCCCAGCCAGACACAAGCTGACTCTGCTATGCTTAGAGCTGTCCAGTCATGAGCCAGTGCCAATCTCAAAGCCACGTATTCACATTAACATGATGGAGAGTCCAAGTGAATTTATCTATTCCCTTGGAGTTTGTTTTGGGCTGTGCAGCATGTTGAAATAGTTACTTGATGTCAAGGCAAAGTGGGAACCCATTTGTGCTGGGGTTGTGCAGACACGAGGCAAAGACGTGAGCTTTGTCCTCAGATACTTCTTGCCTGGCAGAAGTTTTTGTCCATCGCCACAGATCTAGTTCTCACTCTCACCACCACAGATTTAGTTCCCATGCTCATTCTTGCTTTCTTTTTATTTTTAGCTTCTTTTTAATTAGAGCCTTCTAAACAATGGACCAGTGCTCCAGACCACTTGGTGGTCCCTGAGCAGTTTGTAGCTGATCCAGGGATTGCACAGAGCCTTGTGTTCAACAGGGATCCCTCCAGCTCTGCTACATCTCCAGGGCCACACTTCTACAGCATAAACTGATGTGTCAGATACTTCAGAGACAGCAGCAAAACCTGTATCATAACCTCCTTCTTCTTAAATGCACAACGCTACTGCACTCTTGCACATTTGGGATGCAAAGATGGCACCAAGGACCTGGGCTCCACCAGTACAGAGCATTGGGAGGTTCCATCTTCTGCTGGGATTAAGATGTCTAAACTTGAAATGGAGCAACTTTCACCGTGAGACACGTCAGAGGCCAAATCCTGGGAACCTTCCTAAAGAAAGGTCAATGACAAGGTGATTCTGGCCCATCCAAGTGGGCCCTGGTGATATACCTACAACAGGCCTGGCATACAATCCTGTTTAGCACACAGAATTCCTAACCTGCCTAGTACATGATGGCCTGTGAAGAGAGCAGGGGAGACCTGCCAAACAGCAGACTCAGGTCCTTCATTTCCAGCTCCACCCTGCAGTCTCTTACCTTTACTTTCAGCTCTTTGCAACCAAATACTCCAGTAGTTTAATGCCCCAGAGAACCCCACTGGCTGGCTTGCACCCGCTGGAGATCAAGCCTTACACACAGATGTCAATACCAGACTAGCAGGAGGGGAAAAGAACATTTCCTAGAAAGAAACTCACTGTGCAATTAATCGCTAAAAACACCGGTATCTTGGGTGATTTGTCAAATCAAATTAATGTAAACCTATGCTGAAAAGCCATCAGCTGGTCTGTGCTTCACTTCTCTTTGCACTTATTGGGAAATTGGAGTTTTGGACTTCTTAGATCAGCAAATTTCTTCTATATCGCCACTGTTGCCTGACCCTGCTCACAGTCCCTTCTTACACTTCATGGCTCAGTGCTGGGAAGTGGACCAAACCACTACCTGTAGTGGCAACCAATTAAAAAAAATATTCTTTGGTTGGTCCCATTTATTCTAACTAAAGGTAATATGCATAGATGCTGATAAATTAGTGATAAGACTTTGGACCTGTATATTCCGAAGGGCTCAGCACAACACAACGGCAGCCAGATTTGCAGCCTGTTAGCCAGCAAACATTTACAAAAATTGGTCCTGATGGAGGGACCCGCAAGGAAGCAGGTCTCTTATTTGGCCCTAATATGCAGTTTTGGACATTCGAGAATGTGGGGGCAGATCCTCAGTTCATAAAATCTCCTGTAGCTCCCTTGAAGTCAATGGAACAATAACAATTTACACTAGATGAGTTTCTGCATCCTGGCTGTGAGCTATTTGGAACAACTACACCATAATGATTATTACAGATATTTCACATCACTTGTCTAAGACGGATAGGAGAATACCACTACATAGTAAAATAGACAGTTGGTTTGCTATGATTTCCAAAGAATTATTGACCCCTATCTTGCAAACATTTACACATGTTTAGCTTTATTCATGTGAGTTGTTCCATTACGCTCATGTGCCAGATAAACTAATGTAGAGTCTTGCAGGACCAAGGTTAAAACTTGTGCAAACACAGCGAGTTCTAAATATTTTTGCAGATATGTCCAGTTACCTCAGATTCAGACTAGAAAGCCTGTCATTGGACTGTGCCTCTTTTCATAACTCTCCATTTATCCAAGCAGGTATCACAAGAGAAGCCAAATGCGGTATCAGGATAAAACAGAGGAAAAAAGCAATTATCTGACCAAATTCATAAGCTAGAAAACATCCCTTCTGTCAGGACTAACATGTGCAAGAGCTGACATCTGTTCTTGAACACAGAATTACCTGGGTTACTAGAATATATTCACAGCAGCTTTCTTAACGCGGCTAATGAATCATTCACTTATTGATTTCCCCATAATGAAGTTAACATTTTTCTTCACGGTTTTGACTCATTAAAAGACACAAGTCAGTGAAGAGGAGAAAGAGCTGGGAATCTCTTGGGCCATGAGAAGTCTACTTCAGCATCCATCTCACATCAGCTATCACTCCATCTTTTCCACTAAGACTACAGGTGAGACCAGATCTCCCGCCCCACTGCACAATCCGGCTGCTCACAAGGACAGAATACAATCTCTCATTTCTTAAATTGAGCTGATTTTGTTTCCTTGAGGACAAAACAAGGCACCTGACACCCAGAGGCTTCAATGCGCTTCGCAAAGGCTGTTAATACCTCCACCAACGTGGCAGCATTTACATCCCTCAGCCAAGACACCAGCTCCACTCCAACACACGCCTGCGTCGCAGAAGGCTGCAGCGTTGGGAGAGACAGCAGGGAAAGGAGCAGGGACGCACAGAAAGGAAATTATTTTTTCAAGATATCAGACAAAAGGCAAACATCAGACTATAACCCATAGCCCCAGTCCAGATCTCTAACCACTAATAGCTGGCTTTCATCTCTGAAAGACTATTGACCCTTCTTCACAGGGGAGCAAACTCCAGGCACTGAGGACACCTGCCATAAGCACACACCACAATGCTGGCACAGAAGGAATGCCTTCTGCTCTGAATTTTAAGGCACCTTTCCCAGAAACCAAGACAAATCAATCCTGGCATCCAGAGGAAAGGGGAACAGTTAGTAGCCAGGACAGCTCTGATGGACGATGTCCCCTGGGAACCCATCTCACCAAAGGCCCTCTATGGTGGGAACAGTCGTTTGACTCTTAGATGTCCTTGGCAAAGCAAGGTATCTGGGAATGCTTCCCATCCCCAGGATCACCGACCGCTCTAGGATGGTTAGTTGGAGACACGTCATCGCCAGCAACTGTGCAACATCTTACCCCTCAGACGACAAAAGACAGGTTCCCAGAATGAGCAGACCAGGATTATGCCAAGTGGTAAATGGATTCCAGGGCTGTTCCAGGATCTGTGGTGATGAGGGAAGCCAGTGCCAGGTAGCCAACCCAGAGCTCATACAGAGAGGTTATCACTTCCTTCCTTTCTTCAAATCCGTAAATAGAACCCAAACATCACTTGGGCCGTGTTAGAGAGATAAGGTGAGTCTCTCCCATCCCCTGCAAAGCCTGAAATAGAAGCCCTGCTACTCCTTATCCTAAGCATCAAGCGTAAGATGTTGACATTTAGCAGTAAGAAAAATTACCTAAACAATGAACCCTCTCAGGTCTCTCTTGTCCCCTTCCTTCCTCCTGGTCCTCTGGAAAATGTTCATAAAGTGAAGTGGAAAAAAAACCAAACCAACAAAAAACCAACCCAAACCCCAGCAACCAAAGCCCAACCTTTCTAAGGCTGTGGAAATAACACGTAGAGAAGAGTGAGTCAGGCTCTGCTAACTGCACAGGGGTCACCAGTCCTGAAGGCAGAGATGATTCACCATGGCAGCAAGAGCTAGACGTTAGAAGAGACCAAAAAGAGGGTGCAGAAAGGAAGTTGTATCAAAGAAGGGGAGGAAATGCGAAATGAAATGGTTCCTGGTTGCATGCACCTTGCTCTTTATCGAACACCACTCAACTGGAACTGACCCAGAGTGACTCAGTTGATAGCGGTGTGATTATTCCCTTTGTGCTTTGTCCGGACTTCCTTTATCAGAAGGAGGGCAAACAGGCTGTAAGACCTCAATCCATCCCCATCCCCTGTTCCTCCCTCTCTTCTTCCCCTGCCTGAGGTGCTCAGTGGAGCCCCACCTCCCTGCTGCCTCTGCTTCCACTGCTCCTATCCCACCCCATTCCCTTTACCTGTGGCAGCATTATGGGACTCGGTCTTCCCCGTAAAAGACATCTTCAAGGAGATGAGAAAAGCAGGGCCTGCTTAGGAGCACGGCATGTGGTGGGGAGGTGCTCCTGGGTGCCACGGGCACATTGTCACAGGAGATGGAGAAGAGAGAGGGTTCAGGTGCCTGGGGAGAATTCTGCCTTCCAGCATGCCCTCCTGCTATTCTTCCTCTTCAGCTGTCCCCCACCTCCTTTTATCTAATAACCACAAAAATTCAAGCACAAAAAACTTGTTCTGAAAAAAACTTAAATACGAAAAGAAAAATCCTGCCTCTCAAGTTCACAATGAGAGCTGTAAAACATTTTCTGCTTGGAAAATTCTCCCAGTCAGTTTTTCCTACTGTTTAATCCCCGCTTTGAGTTACACAGAATGAGTAAACACATTTTATAAGGTTTTAATTCATACCTAACCCATACAGTTCATAGCTTAACATAGTAAAATATACACACACGCACTTTTTATACATTAGGTATATGCCCTCTTGCACACATATGCATAGAACAGCCTTGGTCCCACTCGTGAGCCTCCCAGCAGCAGGTCTGATTGCTCCGGCATGTGCTCGGCTGTGAAAGCAGCCTGGCATGCTCAGGTGTGAGTTAGCTGGCCTGGGGAGCAGTTTCCACCCCAGATTCCTGCAAACTCCTTTGTAATAGTCAGCCTCATGAAGGGAACGGTGAATCCACCGCTCCATCCCCAGAGACCTAAGGAACACTACCCTTGTGCCAGCCACTGTACTGAGCTGCTGGAGAGGTAGATCCTTCTCTGCAGTGAAACCACCTTTGCTTGGGACCATGGTGGCCAGCCAGGATGTGCTGTGGATGGCGTTAAGGCCAAACAGCTACCTGAACTTCCATCTCCCACCCAGCTGTTTGAGAACCAGCCACCACCTCCTGCCTTCACCTCCCCGGAGGCAGAGCTGACTGATTTGCCCAGCACATCTGGGCTCAGCCTCAGGCCTCTCTGCTTCTTCAGCTTTTTAATTCAGTGTGGGCAGGAGAGATGGGCTCCTCTTGGCCAGTAGTTAACAACTGGCTAATTCCACCTAGGAAAACTACACCGACTGGCACAGAGCTTGTGAACAACAGCAAACAGCAGCAAAGCCCAACAGTTCACAAGGAGGTCTACCTTACCATTTCTGATGGGTGTCTGTGCAGCTCTGGTACTCCCAAGCATCCCCAGGATGAACAGCTGGGCACATCAGGCCAAAATCTCAGCAACAACACTCCCAAACTCTGCACAGGGGTAACCCTATAAACATTTTGAGGGTAGGAGATCTTTACAACTATTGACTAAGGAATTGCATCTACCGTCGCTCTGAAGGAGGTGGCTTCTCTTGAGCTTTTGTGGTTTGGGTTTTCCCGCTTTTTTCCCCCAGCAGCTTGCTATTAAACTGAACTGAGCATCTCATACAGTCCCATATTTCTGTCAGAGAATAACTGTGATTAAAGTATCATTTCTGCTATACCTCTGCAAGACCACAGCAAGAGACCATTGCCTCAAAGGAAAGAGGAACAGAGACACAGAGAACTCTGTCAGCGCAGATCCAAAGCCTCTGCCGATACCCACTGCAGCAGCTCCGCCGACACGCGGGCAATGGAGCAGTTTGTGCCAGCCCAGAGCCTGGTTCTACCTTGTGCTTGGCACGGTGCAGCTCCTCTGATCAGGTGGACAAGAAGACAACAGTAACACCCACAAACTGTCCCAGACACTGGATCTTGTGGTTCTCCAGAACAGTGTGTTCACAGCATTTGTTTGATTTAGGGGATCCACTGCCCTGAGCCCCATGTATTCCCCTGATGGGCTTTCCTCTCCCAGGGGGCACCCAATTAACCAGCAGAGAAATCAGAGTAACAATTAAGTTATTTTCATCTCCTGACTCACTGTCATACCTGCGATCAGGTTGTTTTTCCTCATCCCTGCTTGTTTACCCTAGCCCCAACCCCTCTTCTATTCAGAAACCAAAGAAACAAATATAACCCCCCCAGAAGGACAGGGTCAAATGGAAACCTGCACTACAACAATGCAACTCCCTGGTCTTAATCTCAACTTTGTCTTCTCGCCCTCCAGCACAGCCTCTGCTCAAGCGCTCAGTAAGCCAAATCCCAGCAAGCAAAAATGAGTTGACCCTTGAAGTCGTATTTTTCAAGTCAGGGTGCCCCTGCATCCATTCAGGCCTGGAGCAGTCTCGCATAAAAGCCACTGCCCAAGTGGGACTTTGGCTCCAAAGACCCCGCTCTGGGTCTCTGCTAGCAACCATGCCGGTGGCTGGCGGAACCTTGTCCCCAGGGGAGCTGGCACTGTTACCATCCCTGCTTTGCTCTTCCTTTATTCCTTCTGCTCCTTCCTGCTGTTAAAACCAAGGGTTCCTTTTCTCAAGTGCAAAGATTGGGTTGAAGACTCGGACTCTTCCTCTGGGAGCTTTTTTGGTACACAGTCCTTCCAAGGGTATGGAAAAGCACTCCAGGTCATCAAGGCAAAATCATGGACATCATTCAAGCCCATCCTGGCCAGTTCTGTGATAACTGGCCTGAAGGCACAGGCAACAGGCACTGCTCAAACTAGCGGTCTGAAGGTGCTTTCAGCCACACAAAATGTGAGATGTGGGCTTCAGGCCCCGTAATGCTATTTTTATTTTCCTCCTCCTCCAAGAAAATAAACCAAGTGTTTATTTCCTGAATGCTCTGGTCTGAGAAAGGGCAAAACTTTCCTCTGGGAGCCAGGTGGCTGGAAAGGGAAGGCAGAGGCAAATATTTGCCGAATTTCTCAATGAGCTCTTATTCCATTTTTCTTATTAATATTTATTTAGACATAATGTGAGGGAAACCTGCTCAGACCACAGCAATGTGGGAGATTCCACTGTTATTCACTCATGCCAGCTACTGGTGGGGAGGGAGGGGAGAAGTAAAAAGAGAGACAAAGCGAGAGAGTCAGGGAGTTCACAAGTAATTTAGAGACGAGCTTTCATCTTGACTCAGCAGAAGATGGGATACCTTAAGAAAGTCAATACATCTATGGACCATGTGCTGGGTCAAAGAGGCTGAATAGCTCAGCCTTCCTTGCAGTCAAGGTACAGGTGTAGCTTTGAGAGAGAAAATTATCTCATTATAGAGCCTTCTTTTTTTATTTTTTTTTTTAAAGGAAGAAATCGTTAATGACATGGAGACAAGGAGAATAAACTGCAACCCCAGGTTTAGTAAATTGTGTAAGACAAACCTGAGGTATTTTTCAATGAGACAGTTCGTTCCCTAGGCATGAGAAGTGTGGTACAACCTAATTTATCTGGGTATCAAGAGGCACTAACCATGACATGACATGGGTCATTATTAGCTAAGCTTGAAAAGATGGGAATTAGCAGAAGAATTATACAGCAGGTAAGGAACTGAACAATGGACAACTGAAAACAGGTTGTACTGAGAAGAGAGCGATTACAAGCCTGATCATTCAGGAACCCTGCTACTTATAACTCAGTTCCCATCAATCTTATTCCTCACTGGAAATACAGCAGTGATTTGAGCACCAAGGAAGTGCAATGCATCACTAGGGCGCAGGAGATCAGAGGATCAGTCAAAAGAAATTAAAAGATCTTGAGGGATATAGTAATCCAAGTGAAACGAATTTTAATATTTTAAAATACAAATTAACTTAAAGTGGGCATTAAAATAGTTCTTTTGTTAGCAGGAACCTCTGCAGATAGAAACAAAGGAGGAGGAGGAGAAACACCTGGATGCAGTGGTTGGTCACAGCACAGCCACAGGTTGCTGCTGGCTGAGAGCTGGTGAAAAGGAAAGGAGATTTTTGGATCAGCTTAGAAAGGGTCTTCCAGCTGAAAAGAGAAGAATCAAAGCCTTTAATAGCAAAGGGCTGAATGTGGTGGCCCACTACCTGCCTCGCCACCAGAGAATCACAGAAAGCCTCCAGTCCAACCTCTTCGAAGTGGGGCCAACTTCAAAGCCAGATACCAAACTCATGGTATCCAACTGAGTTTTGAAAGCCTCCAGGGACTCCTCCAAGAGCCCCATCGCTGGTGTAAAAATAATCACTGCCTGGTAGCAGAAATCCCACTGGACTGTGGTGTCCAGGAGGAAAGACATGGACGCGTTTCCGCAGGGCTTCAAAGCCCCAGCACTGCTGGCTCCCCAAACTGGTCCAGAGGTAGGTGGCTGTAACCAGTGGAGTACCAGTGTCCCCTGTTGCCCTCCACTGGATAGAAGGAGAATGTCACACTGCTGTGTCATATCTGGGGACAACACATCCTAAAAGCATCTCCTCTTTCAGCTGGGGGGTAAGAGCCTGTGCTCTGGGAATAGAGCCGCTGAACTCTAGCTCTGTTTTTGCACTGTCTCGTGTAGCAATAGCTGGGGGACATAGGTTTGCTCAAACCACAGCCAGACGATTGGAAATAAAAACGATATTCATATATTAATTAACATCTGGTTACTCATCTAATTACATGATACAATGTGCATGAGTTTTTTGTTCCCTTCATATTTTATGCATTGAATGAAAACTAAACAAATGTTGCAAAAGCAACAGTGCAAAACCTAAAAAACAAACACTACCCAAGTTTGTACTTACAACACTTACTGACACATCAGTTTAATTAACATGTAAAGGAGGACATGACTGAACCATGACGACGAAGACGGTGGTGACACCAAACTGGAATTAACATCCAGCCTCATCTAACCTGGACATTTTTCATTAAACTGTCCTTCGCTTTACACATATTTTCTTAAAAAAAAAAAAAAAAAGAAAAGAAAAAAGTAATAATTTGTTAAACTGAGCAGTTCAGGGCCTGATTTAGCAAATTATTACTTACTCATTTTCAAAAGACACTTTTAATGAAAACCGGCCCTAAAAATTTCAGCCGGCCTGCAAAGCAGCATCCCCAAGGAAAGGAGCTGATGTCACCCTGCCTGTGCAATGCCTGACCGAGTCTGGTGTTTTCTGCTGCACTTTGGGGACGGAAATAAAAAAGGAGGGGGAAGGAAAGCCAGATTAATTAAGAAAAGTCATCGCTCCAGTTGTCTGGCAGTAAGGCATCATCCCGTACACGTGGCTGTCCCCACGTGGCTGGCAGGGGCAGGTCACGGGATGGCTGGTGGCTGCTGGGGAGGTGATGGGCTGCTGGGAGGTGGGTATCTGCACAAGACACGGGTGGGCAGTGAGAAGAAAAGCTGAAGCCTTGGCTTGGCACTTGGTTCCAGGTCACATCTGGCTTTGTTCAGAAGGGGTATTGAGAGGGGAGAGCAGAGAACCGCGCCACAAATGACTTAGGGGAAATAAATGCCCGACGCATGCTGCCCCACTGAGAAATCCAAACAGGCTCTGACATGATTAAACACTTCCTCGAAAAGGCTGCAGGCTTCATTAAAAACACAACAAGAACATAAAACGCAGCCCTAGGCTCACAAACGCCTCCTGAACCCAACAGCAAGAGTGGAGTAAGAGAGAGTCGAGGCTGGCAGAGGTAGAACCCCACAGGGTTTCGGGAAGGAGCTCACAGAGAAGTGGGGCTCCCTGGCACTTGGTTCCTGCTCAGGTACCCATTCAAACCATGGCTGTTTGACGCTGGTGCCATGGAGGGAACATAAAGCAACTGCTCACCTTCTTGGGTGGCGCGGTACCCGTGCTGGAAGCCCCTTGCCAGCACAGCAGATACGGTATGAGCACACATCTGGGATGGTAGGGGTTAACAGCAGTGACATCTCTAGCAGCTGGTGTCACCCTCAGTTTGCTAAGAGGGGCCAGAGGCAGGAGAGGGTTCCTCTCCCCACCCAAGTTACAGCCCATCGCATGCAGCAAGCCCTACCCTGATGGCAGCGAGGTGTGATCCTGCTCCCCTGGCTCAGGTCACTGCAGCGGCTCCATGCAGGCGACTGGCAGGGTCTGGATGACCAAATAATCACCATGAACAGTGATTCTGTGGTTAACATGCAGACTCCCATAACCCAATATGGACGTTTCTATCCCTTACTGCCTCTCTGCATGACGCCAGATCCTCTATCTGAGAAGAGGATGCCCGTGAAAACACCCGCCAAGCAGAGCAGGTAGCACGGCCTCTGCGCGCTGGCCCAGCACTTTCCTTATGTTCAGCTACTACAACACTGCCAAACTTTAACTGTTTGGGTTGAAATTTTCCACACTGGGTATCTGCCTCAGGCACAAATTTTTTTGTTTTGAAAGTTTCAGATAAAACAAGTCCAGCCAATTCCAACAAGGAAAAAATATAGTTTTCCTCATGTTCAAAAAAAAAAAGTCAAAAATCCAGAACCAACTTAAAACTTTTGTTGTGAAGCCCCAGAGCAGGGACTTGGCATTTGGCAGACGGCGTGGTCACTGGGTTAACAACACAGCTTTCTCATTAGAAATTTCACTCGAAGTGGCAGCATGGCAAGGCCGGCAGGACTCAGTTTGCACACACTCCATGGAGAGGTCAGTTTGCTTCTCCTGCATCCCCTGAGGTGCTTCAGCCCCTCACAGCTCCTGCTCTGGACCACACCACGTACACATCCCTCCTGGAGGGTGGGTGAGCATGCCCCGGCCAAAAGGCAGCCCGTGGCTTTCCCACTACTTATTCAGGGACTGAAAAACATTGCTTAATGTTTCCCAACCGGCTGGTGCCCGCGGCAGCACAGCAGAGAGGCAGCTCCTGCGTGAAGCACTAATGCAATGGTGCTGCAGGAAGGGCTGTGCAGGGGCTGAGGCTGTGCTGGGCATTGGAGGGGGCTCTGCCAGACCACCACAGGCGAGGGCACAGAGAGATCTCGCTGCACAGAGAAATGCTCGAGTGAAAAGGCTTCACCCATCTCCTGCTGACATGGACTGGGGAACATCAGGGACTTCTGAGGGGCAGGATTCAGCTCTTCTATAGGAAAAACAAAATAATAAAACCGAGTAACAAAGCAATACAGAAGTGCCTTGCAAATTATGACCCTTTCTGCATGAAAAGGTCTCGCTCCTTTGCTTGTTTTAATGCATTGGGGTTTCTCTTCTGCTAATCTTTTTTAATTGCAAGTGGTAACAATAATCATATGCTGCCATTTGCTCGGCAGGTAACGCTACTCGCACAGCGTGCAAGCAGAAAGTAAGGCAGCTCTTAGGCCACAGAATAAATCACAATGGCTAGGATTTACCTCCCTTTAGCCCTCTCCATACCAGACATCTAGTTAGAGTCTTACTTTAGTCAAGAGAAAGGTAAGGGAATCTTCTGACAGTGATTCCTCACACCCAGGAAACGTTAATGAAGACCTGCAAGAGGCATTTACCGTTGAGGAAACCTGTGCAGCTCTACTGACCACTGCAGGGGCCTGGCCGTGCAGATACAGCTAAGGATACAGCTAAACTGTCATGGAAACCACCAGTCTCATGGTCAGACTAGTCTACCATACACACCATCATGGAAGCACAACTGGAATGCAGATGGAGGCTGAGCTTCAGGAAGGAGGACTGAGCAATGCCATTGCACAGGTCCACATCTCCACCTACATTGTCTCAACTACTCTGATCCAAATCATAGACAGCACAACCCTCTAGCATATCTGCTGCAGAGCCACGTGGACACTGGGAGTTTGTGCAGGCTGGGAGCCCATCACCCTGGTGAATGGGCACAAACCGGGCTGGAAAGCCCAGACAACTAAAAACGTTCAAGCCAACCCTTATCTCCAGGGCTGCATGCTACAATTCTACCTTCCCAAAATGAGAATAACTAGGGTTTCCTGCCCCAGAGATGGTTGATGAGGGAAAAAAAAAATTGCAGGACATTATAAAATACTGATGGAATAACATCTAAGGTAGATCAAAATGTGAGACCTGCATCTGTTGGAGTATCCCACATCCCCCATTCAAATTCTTAACACCATTCAGCACAGAGTGGGGCTTACGTCTCACTGCTTAAACTGGATCAGGACACTTGGTTGGTAAGAACTTGTCCTGTATCTCTCCCTGCCCTGTGGTTCAACAGACGGCTCCAGTCTTCAGGACCTCTACCCTATGATCCTTCACCAGCACTGGGAAATATGCCAGCAGGAAGGAAGAGAAAGAAATCCAGAGTAGATGACTGTCATGTGAAAATCCGGCACAAATGGCGCAACTGGTTGCATGTTAGGGGGCTTGGGAAGGGGTGGTAGGAGCTGGCAGGGTGGGCAGTTGCTCAAAGGAAACCACAGAGGACTGACCAAGCACTTGAAAGATTCCACGCATACCTCCCAGATATGCCGGCAGGGTTACAAAATCCCTGCCCGGCACTTGGGGTGGCGGCTTGCGCTTGGAAAAAAAATAAAATAAAGGGGGGAAAAAAAAAAATAAAAGGGAAAAACAAAACCCAAAAAAACCATTCATGAGACAAGAGAGGGCTGCAAGTCCTCTGCTTTAATGAGATGCCGCAGGCATTGATGCCTTGGAATTTGGGCTATGCTTGCGGTCCATCAGGCGACTCGCGGAAGCCTTTGGTCACATTAAGCAACATTACATGATAATGCTGCAGCACTTTCGGGCTGAGGGAGAAGGAAAACAAAACAGATGACTCTGGATGGAAAGGCATTGCTGTAAACCTGGGAGGGAGAAGAACATTCCTTCTGATACTTTTTTTGGCTGGTTGTGTCCTCCCCTCCCGCCTCCCACCTCTCTCTCTCTCCCTTTCCTCCCCCCCACCCCTTCCTCCTGGAGAATTGGTGACAGTAAGTTTTTTTACTAATATTTCCATATTAAATAGAAAGGAAGAGTGTGAAAGGCCATGCAGAGTGGTGGCAGCTAGACAGTGGAATCTGCAACTGAAAGGTGGAGTTGGAGCACTGGAGAGGTGCCGGTTATTTATAGGGTATGAGAGAACACAAAAAATGTCTGGCCCCTTTAAGGCCCCTTAATCCAACCAACCAATGGAAAGAAAAAAAAAAAAAGAAAAAGAAAAGAAAAAAAGGGAAAGGAAAAAAATGAGGAGCAAAGGCATCTCTGCACCAGCCTGCAGAGTGTGAAGGAAGATCGGGCAATGGCCTGGCATGGTCCTGCCCCATCCCTCCAGCCAGACCTGCAGCCCCTGGCCCCATCGTGCTCGGGCAGTGGGACCAGCATCGGGGCAGGAGCCCTGCACTCCCCAGGCAGCTCCGAGATGCAGCTGCCTCAAGGGTGGGACGTGGCAGCTGCTTAAACCATGATACAGCAGCGTTGGACGGGAAGCGGAGAGGAACGGCGCATTCGAGAGAAATCAAAAGGGAGAAGCTGAGAGCGTTGGGAATACGGGCTGGAAATTCCCTTTCTGAGGCTGGCGTTCATGGAGCAACCAGGGATCTTTGCACTCCAGTCTCAGAAGAAGAGTCCGTGAGATGCAGCCGTTCACTGCCCTCACTCATTTAGGGATGCATGAACTGGAGGGTCATCTTGAAGGATCTCCATGGCCAGGTGTTTCAGGGCAGATGTGGAAGCTCTGGGAAGGGTGCTGGTTGGACCCTCACCACAGTGGGTTTAAGCAAGGTTATTCGTCTCTAGGCCTGAAAGACCATCACTTCCAGCCCTTTCCTAGGGTTCATGAAAGATTTTAGTCCAGCTGAGTAGTCTGTTTTCTTTCCAAGATGTCCTTCCTGCAGAGGAGTGAGAGGCACCGTGGTACAGAGGGGCCACACAAACCACAACAGCTTTGTGCTCTAAGTAAAGCTCCTTTTTCTTTCTTTACAAAAGAAATGCATGAGGTTATGCCTATCTTCTCTAAGCAGACATAAGGGAATTGTGAGGAGGTCCTGAAGGACACTCAGCACTTGGGTGATTTAGTGTACAACAAAGTGGGTAAGTCATCAACTTCGATGAATATACACCTGGAACCAGGGAAACTGAAGACAGACAATTCCATGGATAGAAAGGGGTCAGTAAAGAGATTCAAGAGCTCAAGCGGATGACAGTGACACTAAATCCTCAGGTCTTTTCACAAACCCTGCTCTTATTCCCTAGGATCCTGTTGAACCCATGAGCCTTCATTAATAGGCTTCATTCTCCTCTGCCAGTATCAAATAACAAATGTCAGATCTCACATGGTAACCACTAACAACATAAAAATAAGATTTATATGGAAAGATGAAGTTCAAAAGAACAGTTACAAAACCCAGAAAGGTTTTGTTTGTACCCAAGCACACACAAATAAAATCAAAGTCAAAACACTGCTGTTCAGGATTGCGATCACCATCGCCTGTGACCTTCTCCCACCAGCACCGCGATTTTGAATGCTGGACACTGGCTACAAATTAATTTGCTGAAACTGAGGAAAATGCTTCCCTGATGCGTGAATAAGACAAGGCTAAACATGCATTAGGTAATCCCAAAACTTCATCTGACCACTTCTAGTACATGCAAACTGCAGGCTAACACTCCCTCTAGCTCTCTTTTCATCGAAGACAGGAGCTCCGGGGCTCTAGATCTGCTCCCTACCTTCCAGCCTCGCGAGAAGGATGACAGCATTATAACATCAAAATCCTTAACTGCCAGCTGGTGATACTGGTTTTGTTTTTCTGGTGACCACAGAAATGCTTAAAGCTTCGCAGATCTGGAAGAAATGGAGGCACGGAGAGGTGAAAAAGACTTGGCCATGGCAGGGAGAGGTAAATCCTCAAGAGGTGTAAATCCTTTCAGCTCTTCTGATCTCAGCATCCCAGGGAGGCTGGACCCGCATCAAGCGGAGGAGCGAGGAAGAGGAGGGCTGAGCCTCTTCCTGCTTGTCACGATGCGATTCCAGGAAACTTGGACCTCGGCTCTCCTCTGGACTTCAGCCACCGGCTCATCCTGCTTGGAGAATCTGTCAGCACACCTCAACCCTCGAAAACTGGGGTTTCAGCCAAGGCCCTCAAAAGGGAGCAAAGGACGGATGGGAGATGGAGTCCAAAAGTGTCTTTCCGCCGTAAAGGTGAGCCCTCTGGAACAGGCTCTAGTCCCACTCGCTCTGCCTGGGGACGTCCTGCCAGTGGCTGTTTGATATGTGGAGTGAATGAAAACGTTACCCCCGCACAATGACGTTCCAGCACCTTTCAGCACCAACTTGTCTTTTCCTTTATCTTTCTTTGTTTTAAACTCAAGACTCTCGGGAAAGCAACTTAACAGACCAAGCTGCAAAGCAGAGACAGAATAGAATTGTCTTTTTTTTTGGCTTCCAATACAAGAATGCAAAGCATTGTCTCTCTGGGAGGAGAATTAAGTATGGGCAAGTGTTTTGGCAAGAGAGCCACAGAGGAGAATGGAAGGCGAGGATGAGGCGGGGGAAGAGGAGGGGAGGGGGAGCTGGGGGTCAGATGGATGGTTTGGTCTTTTATAAATCTTGGATGGGGAAGAGGCACACAGATGGCTTTGTGTTTTAAAATGATTCTAATAAATCAACTCCATAATCATAATCAAAATGCCCTTGTCTCTCTTTTCCCCCTTCTTCCATGGATCGCAGCTGAGCAACGAGGCTGGAGTGTGCGTCTGGCGAGGGAATGGCAAGTACTGGAGACAAAACTGGGCTGCGGCGAAGGAGCGAGGGGATGCGCACAAGCGAGCGTGCAAATTGGCGTGCCTCTGCACACACGTGTGCGCACAGCTGGGCGTGGGAGCCACCACAGGCACGTGCTACGTCAGCCCACGGAGAAAACGGGCAGGGGAAAGGACGAGCAAAGGGGGATTTGCAGCAGGCAACGTGCAGGCAATTGCCAGGGCAAGGGTGGGACCCTTGCAGGAGCCTGGACCCTTTCTAAGCAGAAACGTGCCCACAGGTGAAGGAAGAGGGACCGAGTGGGAGTGAGCCTGCAGCTCTCTGCAAAGAGACGAGCTATCCTGATGGTGGAGGAAGGAGTGGGAAAAGGCAGGGTCTCCTCTCTCCCAGGCGGGAGCAGACGTGCTGGGGAGGAATGCTACGTCCCTGTTCCAGTGCTCAGTCTTGGCTGCGAGGAAGGTGCAGCTTCTCCTCCTCCAGCAAGAGCCACTGGGCCTGGACCGTGAGGGGAGCAGAGGCTCTCGCTGTCCGGGTTTTCCATTTGGAGCTCCACGTGGCACAAAATCCCATCGGTTTCCTTGCCAGAGGGAGCCAGGTGGAGAGAACAATAAAAAGCAGAAGGCGCGGGGCGGGGCGGGATGGTCCAGAGCGGATGCAGAGGATGGAATTAATCAGTTGTCCGGGAGGAATATTAGAGCTCTTCGGCTTGTCGTCAACGCCTTCTCCTCCTTCCCAAAGACAGACACAATGAGAGACCAAGGAACATTTCCTATTGTTACAGGGGATTTGTCCACAAGGTCCAGCCCCATGTGGAAGTCATTACCGGCTGGGAGTGGTAGGTATCTCGCACAGAACATGCAGCTAGATGGGATGGGGGAGGGCAACGGGGAAAAAATTGAGACCAGAGATGATGTGTCCCTGTCTAGTTGATTTAGGCATCTCGTGGGAGACTGTCACCATAGCAGCCCAGCTCCAAGTCCAGGGCTAGCTATGGGCTGAAGTATGAAGTGTTTTGCTTATTATCACCCTTTGGACCGAGCCAAAGTCCTGAGTGCTCCTGCGAGAAGCTATCAAGGGTAGTTTGGCGCCAACAGGAACGGATCATGAATTTCACTGCTGCTACCGAAGAGGGAAGGGAGGCACAGTTACGTCAAGGTTCTCTTTTTCCCTGTCTCCGACCCTCCCTAGACGGAAAAATGAAGAGTGGCTGCAGCAACAGCTGTACAAAGCACGAGGTGAAGAGCTAACCACTGCCCACCTGCAAGTCCTCCCACTCCCACAGAACTTGGCCTTCAGGATCATCCATGGAAGAACGTAATTATCCGTGGGTGAGAGCCCAGGACTGAGTGATCAGAGAAAGTCAACACCTCCGGGTCTCGGGGGAAGGCAGATCCTTTTAGACACGTTACATCTAAGCTCAGTCGTTTCATACTAAATCATACTGAAGTCAGCAGCATCTCCAGAAGTGGTGATGTCAACATCCCCAGGACAGCCGGAGGAAAGGGGCACCTCAGAAATCAACGGGAAAGCAACATCCCAACTCATTTGCTGCCGTTTCTCGGTCTCCCTGCTCCTAACCTGCTGGGTACTGAACAGGACTGAGTCGAATAGATGTTGTTGTGGATAAAACACAGTCTGTGTATGACAAACCTGCCCTTTCCGGGCCCCCCAAGTTCACTCATGACTTCCTCAGCCGTGAAGGAGCAGATAGAAACAAAGGCAGTCACGCTGGCTGGGGTAAAAAATAATCGTAAGAAACCTGGTTGGCCATTTGGCCTGACAGAAACTCTGTAATGCACTGCAAAAGGAAGTGAGAGTGCTGGGGTCCAGGGGACCAAGTGATAGTCAATAGGCAGCTCGAGGTTACCTGGTCAGCAGAGCTGTTATGGGAAGTGGGCCCAGAGGACACTTTTTGGGCTGTGTGCTAAATGCCACCTGTCACTGCTGGCGTCCTTCATGCAGGAATGTTTCTCTCAAGGATCTCAAGCCACACTGAATGAGCATCCCTTAGGTTCCCAGGAAGAGGTACCGCTGTCACCTGGATGACACTGGGGCAGCTGCACAGCTCCTTTATGTGGCTGCCTCTTTTGAACCAGGCTCTCAAAAACCCCTCAACGTTTACATACACAAATGGTGAGTGACACTAACACCGAAGGCTGTCTAACCATAACCTAACCAGCTGCCTCTCACCTAGCAGTTTCTCTTCTGCACAGTGGACTTTTGTCAAGTTTCTACCCCTGGTTGAGGTTGTGGTTTGGACAGAGCTGATCTGCAGGGTAGGAAGAGGTGTCCATCTCCAGAAGATGCAAAAACCAGTCTCATGCCTTCACAAAACCGTAACATCTAGGGAGAAAGGATTCGAGAGAGAAAGCAGGGTAGATGCATAGTCAAGGCGACTATGGGAACATAGCCGATGGGACAAGCAGCATCTTCTGGTGTTTTCAGAAGCTCTAAGAACGTCAGCCACAACTACCACACCTGCAGATGGACACACACGACTGTCTGGGACCACATGTCCTCTAACAGCACCGGGAGAGCAGGAGAACATTGCTGTGGAGGCAGATCAGGAGAAACTAGGACTCTCAGCCACTCATCTAGTGGAGGACATCTAGCACAACTGCATCCCCCCTCCAAGCCTCTTTTGCACCAGAGATTAGGCAGATTTCTCCAACCTTCTGACCTTGCTGCATGGCCCTCTTGCTCCAGCCCAACCCCACCAGACCGTATTTCTTACCTGCATGGAGTTTGGTGCACACAGAAGCCCTCACAAAACCAAGCATTCAGCTACAATGCTGTGCTACTCTTTTTTAAAAGTAAACCAAAATAAAATAAAAATACTCATTATACTTCCATGGAAATTATCACTGGGAAGCTCAGCATGCTCAGCGCATTTATCTCCAAGGAATTTCTTCTCCACTGAGGAGGATGGCCCTCCCCACAGGACAGCATTCAGCTGGGTACTTTTACCACCACGAACACTGTGGCTTTTTCTTGTAAATGGTGTGAATGTTCTCCTCTATTTATGTCCTACAAGATCTCTTTTTACCAACATTTATGCATCATAACACATTGCCATGACCTTGCAAAATCTCGATACGGGCACAGCTTTGTGTATGCCTGAGATGTCCCTGGTTTCAACGAGCTATTCATCGGCAGCTTGCTGTAGAGGTTGAAGCTGTAGTTATGTTTTATGCATGTGAAAAAATCATTGCGTATCGACAGGGTTCAAACAGGAGTCCCCAGATTCATCGGATGTTTGACTCACTTCATACACTCAGTTTAAAATGGAAACAGGGGATGGGAAACATAATAAATGTAATAACAATGTCCTGAAACATTTCAGGTTATTGGAAAAAATTTCTCTTTGTAAGTCCTCTAACTTTTGAAATCATGAACATGCATTCTCACAAAGTTAGACTTAAAAGTAGCTCATATTTAATTTCAAATTGCATTGTTCCAATTATACCTACAAAAGACACACAACATATGCATGTATAAAACACATTATTACACTATAAAAATATATATTTGCGTTATTGAAATTAAATTTAAAATTAAAATCATGCCGAAACTAAATATATTTGTTTGCCATATGTCTTCGGAGGACATGCTATCCTCATTCCATAATACCCAAGAAAATAAAAATAAAAGTGAGATATTGAACTCATGTAGCTCTTTTCTCTTTAAACCTTTTTTCCTGAATTTTTAGGTGATCTTTTTGACATTATGCACACACTCTCCACCGAGGTACCACAGATGGTACCAATACGGTATGGATATGCCTTGTCAGGTGGGGGAAGAGCCTCACCCCTCCGCCAGCCGGGCAGTCAGCAGCAATGCCACGAGGGCTCAGCAGGACGAAGCGAGCCCAGCGGGCACCAGCATCACCTCCTACGGCAGCGAAGGGGCAAGGGGCACTGTGGGAAGGGTGAACACCAAGTCCCCACTGTCACCGGCCCACTGTGCGGTGACCTTCCAGGGCTCCTCTTCACACCAGAGCTGCTCAAAGCAGCTGACTCGCAGCACCACCGCTCTGCCACCTCCCCTCCCGCACGCTCACCCCCAACCCGAGCTTTCCTTCTCCTTGCCTCTCTCTCTCTTTCACTCTCCCACCACAGCTGGTTAAAATTACGCTGGAATTTTGTTTTTCTGTCAAGTGAATTTGGACCTGGTAAATCCCTCCCAGCCATTCCAGTGGCCTCCCAACGAAACATCGAGGCTGCATGTAATACACATGATTTAAGAAAGGTGCTGCTAGAGCTATTTCCGAGCACGTTCACGATGGAGGGTTCAGGGCAGCCAAGAGGGGCTCCTGCAGCTTGCAGGGAGGGACAGAGGGCTTTCCACATGAGGAATGGTTGGGGAAAGGAGGAGAGGCCTGAAGGCACGTAGTGTCAGCTGGAGCAGCTCACCTTGCAAGGACAATGCAAAAAAAAACCCCAAACCAAAAACATCCCGGGCTTGGAGAAATCCCAGCCCTTTTGTCCTGAGAGACCACAGGAGCAAACACGAAAACCCTCTGGTGAGCCAAGCCCCCAGGGAGCTGTGGTACAGGCAGAGAAGGACATGTTCTTGGCTGACCTAGGGAAGCTAAGGGCTCGTGAAAACATATAATCATAAATCGAGGCTACGAGCGTGCACCTGCACATGTGCTCGTGCCCAGTCGGCTCCTGGATTGCGCCCAGGGGGCCACCAGCTCTCGGTGGGGTTTGATCCACCTCCACCTCGAACTGGCAGAGCCCCGCGCAGGGAAGGTCCATGTGCGGGGCAGCTGGTGGTGGGATGTGCCCAAGCCCAAGAGCCTCCCCTGCTTCTGTGGGGAATGTAAAGGGTCTCTAAACTGGTGCCTCCCAGCCCCAGTGAAAGGTTTGGATCACTCTCAGTGAACTACAGGATTTCTTGGGAGACCAGGCTGCAGCTATGAACAGTTAGGGCAAAACCAGCAAAAGATGTCCTTCTGCTTAAAAATAACAAGTTTAAAAACAGGCCTACAGGTCAAAGAAATTTTGGGTTGGGGAAAAAAAAGGGAGGCAATCCCTTTGACAGTGTTGATTCTGCCACATTACAGCATTTTTGGAAGGGAACAACATTTTCGCTTTCAAAGTGACTTTTTTAAAGACAATCAGCAATGGTTAAAGATATTAAGTTTTCAAAAGGTCAGGAAGAAAAAAAACATGTTTTGCTTTTGCACAACAAAGGTTCTAAATTAACCCCAAGCAGGTTTTATGAGGGGGCAGGGAGGGAAGGTAGTATTATTACTTAATGGAATATTTCAGATTATTATAGGAGGGAAAGAAAGGGAACTGTTCCCTTTTGTCGTAATTAAATGCACGTACATTGTGTATATATGTACACATGTGTGTATATATATCCATACACACCTCTTCTCCCTTCAGACCGAATATCCAGGCCCTCTCTGGGTCTAATTAATATCTGCTTGTGCTGGGCATGTAGACACGATCCCCGTCCTGGACAATTCCAGACCCCAAAGGAGCAAAGCAAAGGATGAATTAGAATCTAAGGGGCAAAGCAACAGCTTAAACTCCCACAATGGGTCAGCGGCAAAGCTGCAACCAGAACCCAAGGAGCTCTGGGTATCTCTCACTGCGTTATGGACTTGGCCAAGTACGTGAAGGCAAAGTTATTTATAAGGTAATGACTGAACAGTCAAAGAGCCGTCTACACGGGTTGGGCTGGATGTGAGCAGGAAAGAGAGGAGAGGGACTGCGAGCGCACGCGTGCGTGCTCACGGGCACATCTATGCCCACCTCCTGGACAGGGCTAACAACCAGTGCTGAAATTACTGAGAGGTGTAAAGAAAAGGAATAAAATCAAAGACTGATTCTTGGTACTAGTCCAGATTTCTTCCACCCCCTGCCCCAAACACAGCAATAAAAATGGTAAATTAACTTTAAGGCATTTTTTTCCACCTCCACCTCTTATTCTAGTGTAAGCTTCAGATGATATGAGAAGTTTTTATATATAATCTAGATTTATGGCTTTTTTGTTTTTCAGTTAAATGCTGGGTTATGAAAGAAAAGGAAGGGTTTTTTTTTTTTGGTCATAAACAGAAAGCACACACACAGAAAATCATTTAGATATCAACTTTTGGAAACCTGTTGCCTGCATTTTTATATCTATACAAATATGTATAAACTCAAAACCAAGATCTATAACTGAAAACCACTGCTGAATGTCTCAGGCTATGCTTCTACATCATGGTTATACATTATAGCTATGTGTACTTACAGAGAATCCACTTACTGACTTTTTCTGGTGTTTGAAAACATGCCAGTAACAAGCCAAAATGTCAGTAAACACAGTAGATGTCATCACTGTTTTCCCTTTTCAGGTTGGTTTCCCTGGTGTACAAAGGTCGGTTCCAGCATAAATTATTACTGCCTATTTGACTCATAATAACATACCCAAATAATAACCAACACATGCTGGATGCTTTATGGATGAATAATTCCTACCCCAAAGAACTGGCAATTTGAACAGTTTAGATGTAACAAAACTGGGACAAAAGTCTCCTCGCCCAGGTTGTGTGGCAAGGGGCAGGAAAAAGCGGGTGCCTGAGGAGGCTCAGCAAGTTGCCTGGGCTGAAGCGCTGCTGCCAGCCCCTCCGCACCCACCCTGTGCTGAACCCCAGGCCAGAGAAGCACCTGGGGTAGGCTCGGGGGGGTCAAACCTTTGGAGGAGCAGAGCTGTGGTGCTCTGGGACAGCCAAGCGGGTGCAGCGGAGCGGCGTGCGCTGGGATGGAGGGGACGGTGCCTTCCCCTTGCACACAGGGTCGGGCTCTCAGCCGTCCCTGTCTGTGGGACCTGCTCAGGTGCAACACGCAGCTCAGCCCCTGCCATGCCCTGTGTTCCTCCTGCATGTGATGAGCACGAGCACAACCCTGGACCATTCCTACGAGCCCATCCTCAGCCTTCGCTGGCTCCGTCCCTGACATGTAAATAATGACATACCATTTCCACGGCTTTCCAGCCTATTACGCTGCTCTTTGGACCTTGCCTCCCATCAGAACAGCAAACCTGCGTCCCTGCGTGACCCTCCTGGCGCAGCCAAAGCAAACCAACGTGCTATATTTGTTTTTCAAGCCTGGGCCAGGAACGATTCCCGTAAGGCTCTGCCTGGCTTAATGGAGCTGTGTCTGTGCTGTGCCTCTAAGCCTACATTTGGCCACGGGGCCAGAGCTGCTTTTTCGCCTGGCTCGGGTGGGATGCAGCGGTGTTTGCTGAAGGTAACTGCGAAGTGGGAAGAAGCAGCAGAAAGCGATGATGGGGCAGTAAGGGGGGAAGAGAAAAAGGAAGACGAAAACGAGGAGGAGGGGCAGCTGGAGGGTGCTCCCAACCTTTCCAACATATCACGGCTGTTCGGAGACAAACTTGGCTGGACAGCAGGTTTCCAGGAGAGGACAGACGGGGCTGCAGCCCGGCGTGCGCCGTCGACGGGACCTCCTCGCCACGCCTGCGTCACGCTGCCGCGCTCGTCCCCTCTAGCTTCTCGCTCAACGACCACAGCACCTGGGATGTTTTTCTTGGAGGAGGCAGCCGCTGCCATTGCTTGAGGGCAGGGTGTGTGGGGTCTAGGGGTGCCACAGAGGGTGGGTTGGAGCTGGGGGGCTGGTGCCATGACTTGCAGCCCCACTGCTTTACTTCTCTGTGTCGCGACAGCCCTTGGCTGCCTTGTGCAAACGGGGCTGTCCCCAGACCTGCCACCGGCTACTGAACTGCTGCCATGGCAAAGCACGATGTCGCACGTGCCGAAGCCATCGCAGGGCTTTGCTGTGTTTCCCCACTGGCCCACAGGGCACACTCTTGGGCCACGGCTAGCCAGCCTCCTCCCAAAGTAGCATCTGCAGGATTGCACGCAGCATGAAAGATGCAGAAATTGCTTCTGGGTCCTTCATCATCACACACCTACCCCCAGCCAGCCACTTATTTCAATCACTCCAAAGACTGGTGAAAGAAATCTTGCCCTAAGATAGACACAGGAGATCCTGAGCTTTTTTTCATCATAATACAGTCCTGTCCTCCATGCCTTATGACACCTTTTTCTACCCTGCATGGGCACCTGCTTTACTGCAGAGGTATTTGGTTGGCAGTGCCATGAGAGTCCTGGATACTACCAGAGCACCACATGCAGGGCCCCTCCAAATATCAGGGCATGGAGGGATTTATTTTTCCATGAGATAACTTTTCCCATTTGCCCACTACCAGCATTCAGCAGAGGAACAAGCAGGTTTGGCAAACTAATAACATTTTCAGGCAGTTGAGTGCATGGTCATAGCCAGCACTTAGTAGGCAATAAGACACTAATTAGAGTTCATAGCAAGTCCTGACAATTGCATGAGTGAGATGCAATTGCCCCCTACACCAGTGTCTGTGCAGACACACAGAACTTCACCCTGCAGCCTGGTGTGCCCAGAGCCCTGCACACCATAGCAGAGCAAAGGAGTTGCACTGGGCTCAGTGCACAAAACCTGAGTGGTTCGGCTGCTGCTGGGCAGGAAAAGCTTCGGGGAGGATGAGGGAAGCATGGCTGTTAGACTCAGGTCTTCTACTCAGTGCTGAAACATGTCCAGAGCACAGCAGGAGAAAGGAAAGAGATTGAATCTACAAAGCCTGGCTTAAGAGCCAGAGCAGAAGCTGAGCTCGCTCAAAGTTTCAGTGTGTTTGGACCAGGAAAAGATTCAACTCCTTAGGAAAAGAATGGCCATGAAGCTTGGACCCAGAACTAAACTTTTGAGTTTGTACTGTTTGAATTTCAGGATTTTTTGTTGGGACTTGTAAATGCTGCTGTCCCTCTGAGGAAACACCCATTGCTGCTGGCAGGTGGGACCCCAGGACTGCAGCCTGCTCAAAATGCAGCCACTTCAGTGCACGGGGAAAGCAGATGAGCTTCACATGCAGGATATGGGAGAGCATCAAATGCCATCACCCTGTGGCCAGCATTACTCTACGTTCTCCAAACAAGCAACCCCTGAGCCCAGCAAACAAAATGGATCGAGTCTGGCTATGACGAGAATGAGACACATCTTCCTCTGAACATCCTCAAAACCAGCAAACAAGCTACCCAGAAAACCACCAAAGAAACATGTCCAGGAGGCCTGGGTGCACCCGCACACCCCAGCCTCCCTCGCTCAAGCAGGAGGGGAGACCAGCATCACAAAGCCATCTCTCGACCGTGGTGCGGAGGGCTGGTGGGTTCCTGCCTGCCCTCGCCCACACAGGCACAGCAGGCAGAGGTTTGAAGAGCAGCTCCGGTGCTGCAAGGCTGCTGGGATCTCCATCCCTGGGCAGCATGGGCAGGGGAGAAGAGGCAGCTCAACTCGTAATGGTAAATGTAAAACATTTCTACTAAAACAGAACCTCTGAGCAGAGGGTCTCGAACGCCTCTGCTGTTCATAGGAGCCCTTCCCACCCGGGGAGCATGTCTCAGGCCAGCCCAGGGCACAAGCCATCGTTTGTGCTGGGGTGGTAATTAAGAGCATTGAGTCAAATTCCTGACCACGGCCACAGCTGCCCGTGGGCTGCGGCTCCGAGGCAGCCACGGTGCCCACAGCAACCCGGCGAGTAGCATCTCAGAAATGTTGCCTCCAGCCAAGTTCTCCCCCCCGACCCCCACCAGTGCTCAGTGAGCGCGTGGGCATCTCCCGCGGCCTCACCGTCAGCACAGGACATCGGCCTCCAGCCAGGGCACTCTGGCATCTTTCCCCAACGTGACGTTCCGCAGCTAAAATTATGTCCCTGCCACCTACACCCTCACCGGTCCTGCTGTGGGGGGCTGCAGGGCACGGATTGGGCACGACGCGGGAGCCGCTGCTCTCGCTCTGGAAGCCCGGACAGGCCG